>NW_007247386.1:166254-168892 GCF_000164805.1 Carlito syrichta
GAGTGTGCCACTGCACTCTAGCCTGAGTGACAGAGTGAGATTCTGACTCCAAAAAAAAAAAAAAAAAAGAATAAAAGAAGGCCAGGAGTGGTGGCTCACTACTGCCACTACAAAAAATAAAAATAAAAATGGTTAGGCATTGTGGTGCTCACCTATAGTTCCAGCTACTCGGGAGGCTGAGGTGGGAGGATTGCTTGAGCCCGGGAGTTCAAGACTTCAGTGGGCCATGATTGAGTAAGACTCTGTCTCTAAAAGAAGAGAATAAAAGAAATTCTCAGATAAGAAAACTCGGTATCATAAAAGGGGCAGGATCTGCGGAAGGTCACACAAGTTTAACTAGCGTTTGACAGACATTTTCTAGACACGGTGACAGTATTATTGATTGCGTGGTCAACGTTCATTGATCCCTTTCTTGATTCTGGGCACAGTGCTAGCCCTACGTTATGCTTTAGGTTATTAAGTCCTGACCCCTCTACTTTGTGAAGAAAGCACCCCTGTCCCCATTTTACGGATGAGGCTCAGAGAGGGAACGGACTTTTCCTGAGCTCAGGCAGCTGGGAGCTGGGGGTAGTTCTTTTTCCCCAGAATCTCACCACCTCTTTAGCGAGGCCCGAGCATCTGGTTCTCCATTCTTGGCCCAGCTCCTGGGGCTTCCTCCATACCTCAGGCTCTCCAGGGCCGGGGTGTGCAGTCTCACCCAGTACGGGGGCACGGGACAGGACAGGACGGCTTCACGCTCAGTCTGGGTCCTGGATCTCTTGTCTAAGGGGTGTCCCCATGTCCCCCAGATCCCAGGTTCAGCACTCCATTTGTCATCATGCTTGGTGAGTGCTTGCAGCGGGTCCCCACTCCCCCACTCCCCGAGTTTCTGGCCATGCTCCTGTCTAAGGCTCTAAGGATTCTCTGCTTCCAGACAATAAATCACAAGTTCCCGAGTCTTCTAGAGATGTGGGGAGGGAGATGCTTGGCAGCTCTGAGGCCTGAAGAGGCCTTGGGTCTTACCCAAGATCCTGGCATTCTGGTTCATCTGTCCCCAAAGACATCCGCTCTCCCACTTCTTTGGCCAGCGTGCACATTATCCCCAAGTTCTCCCCAAGGAAAATAGAAAAGAGAGGAGCGGAGAGTCAGAGCAAGAGGCGGATAGAGAAATACCAAAACTGGCTGGGCACGGTGGCTCACGCCTGTAATCTCAGCACTATGGGAGGCTGACACGGGAGGATCACTTGAGCCCAGGAGATTGAAGCCAGCCTGAACGACATAGAGAGAACTTGTCTCTACAAAACATAAAACATAAAAAATTAGCTGGGCATGCTCCTGTAGTGCCAGCAACTCAGGAGGCTGAGGTGAGAGGATCCCTTGAGCCCAGGAGTTTGAGTCTGCAGTAAGCTATGATCACACCAGTGTACTCTTGCCTGGGAGATAGAACAAGACTCTGTCTCAAAAAAAACAAAACAAGCCGGGCTCAGTGGCTCAGCCTGTAATCCTACGCCTTTGGGAGGCTGAGGTGAGTGGATTGCCTGAGCCCGCGGGTTCGAGACCCGCCTGGGCAGGCGAGACCTCATCTCTACAAGAAATCAAAAAATCAGCCGGGCGTGGTAGCACATGCCTATAATTCCGGCTACTCGGAAGGCTGAGGCGGAAGGATCGCCGGAGCCCAGCAGGTCGAGGCTGCGGTGGCCGCTCCCAGCCACGGCACTCCAGTCTGGGCGACAGAGTGAGACTCCAACTCAAAAAATAAAAATAAAAATTCCCCTTTCCTTATTATCATGAGCCACAGTCCCAGGAGTAGCCCTTGGAATGAGAGAGGGCCACTGAATTCTGAGGCTCGGATCAATACTGGTACTGCAATCAGTTATAGCAGTACAAACAACAGTGATATTTTAGAGCCTTTGCTAAGCAGACTCTGAGAAAAGAAAAAGGGCTCAGAGCAGCCTGAGTTGCTGAGGTATGCTGAGATGTGCAAACCCTACCAGGCCCAGAGAGGCAGGAGTGGGAGGGACTCCAAGTACCACCCAACCCATGTCCCAGGTGACTGCTGTGTTCCTGACCAGCTGCCTCGCCTGTTACTTTCCTGGTCCCGGAATCTGTGACACAAAGAACAACGTATAGTGGATCAATAGCTTATGTTATTTTAATGTAAATTCTTGGTAAACAACTTGGAACTGCTTCTTCCATTAAAAACCTACAGGCGACTCCTCTAAGCAGGGTCTACGTTCAGGACATCTGGGATCAAGGCGGGCGGGCTGCACTTCTCAAACCTGGCTCAAACGCATCCTATTCTCTACTTGCGAGTGGTGTCTCTGCTCTTCCCTTCAGGTCGACGCTGCCACACGTGTTGTCTCGTCTGAAGCCCCACAGAGGTCTGCGAATCGGCACTCTCGTTCCCCCCATTTCACAGATTACGAAACGAAGGCTCAGAGAGGTCAAGGAACCCGCCCAACGTCCCACAGCTGTTTCACAAAAGAGAAGGCAGCGGTTTGCTGACCGCTTCCTCGGCCTCGGCGAGCTTTCCTGGGACCCAAAGCGAACTCGGGGGCGCCCAGCGGTACCAGGCCTGGCCCCTCTCCGCCGGCGGGGCAGGGGTGAACGGGGCTCCGCGCCTCCGCCCTCCCAGAGGCGCGTCTTCGAGGAAACCACC
>NW_007247386.1:168912-192929 GCF_000164805.1 Carlito syrichta
AGCCCGCGGGTTCGAGACTCGCCTGGGCAACTTGGTGAGACCTCATTTCTACAATAAATCCAAATGAGCCGGGCATGGTAGCGCGCGCCTCATACTTCCAGCTACTAGGAAGGCTGAGGCGGAAGGATCGCCGGAGCCCAGCAGGATCGCCGGAGCCCAGCAGGATCGCCAGAGCCCAGCAGATCGAGGCTGTGGTGGCTGGGAGCGGCCGCAGCACTCCAGTCTGGGCGACAGAGTGAGACTCCAACTCAAAAAACAAACAAACAAAACAAAACAAACAAACAAACAAATAATCCTTGAGGAGATAATAATACTCCCTCCCTCCCACTATGACTTTGTGGTTTAGAGCAGAACCTACTGCCTTAGACAAGGCAAGAGAGGCCCCTGACCTGTCCTCAGCTTCCTCCAGCCATACCACATCTCCATGAGCAGTGCTCACCTGGAGCCAGCCTCTTCCTCCACACCATACCAGGCATGCCTGGCATCCCAGAATTGCCTGTCCCGATGGCCCTGAGCCTGATTCCAGGATCTGCATGGGCTTCCTCGCAGAATCCATCTTCCCCAGGGCCCCCAGTGTCAGCATGTGCACCTCTGGGGCCCACCCCTGCTTGCGGGTGTGTGTGTGTGTGTGTGTGTGTGTGTGTGTGTGTGTGTGTGTGACTGTGTGTGTGTTAGACATTAGGGCTAGGACACCCAAGGCATCGGCACAGAGCCCTTACTGTGTGGGACAGAGCTGGCCGCAGGAAAGGAGGGAAGGATGGCTCATGGGCAAGGCCAAGGCCTGGCTTCTCCCCATGCTGGGTGTTCCGCGTTGAACTCCAGGGAGTCCAGGAACTCCAAGTTCAAACCTGGCCTTCCAGAGCGTTGCCAGAATGTTACGATGGAATATTTGTCAAGGTTGGAGGGTAAAGCATTTCATTTAAGAGTTTATTAAACTGGATCTTGCAGCTCTTAAGTCCGTAGACACATGCAGTAGGCCTCCATCTCATTTGAACCCCTGCCCCAGGCCCTGTGATTGTTAGGGGCTGACCCAGTTTCCGATCCCTTTTCATTTCTTGACAGACGTAATCTCCTGTAGTCACCACAGCGACCCTAGGAGCTGGGTAGAATCATCCCCACTTACACATGAAGGCTCTGAGGCTGGGGAAGTCAGGCTAGGGAGCTGAGGCTGCCTGCTTGGCTATGCAGAGGTGGCTTTATCCGGAGGGGATTGTGGAGCCCCCAGGGGAGACCTGGTGCCTCACTCAGGCAACTGGGTGGTAGGTGGGCCCGAGGCGGTCAGCACCATAGTTCCTGGGCTGCTTAGGCAGCTAGCTGCTGCAAAACCCAGCGGGAAATGGTGAGGCCTGCACTCAGGCAGCAAGAGTCTCTGTGACCCATCGCTGGGACGCGAAACCACGGCCTGCCGCCCTGTGTCTGGCCCTTCCTCTTCCCCTGCCTCCCTCCTGCCCCGGGACTCCTTCCCTTCTGGGAGGTGGCGTGCCCAGGGTGAGTGGCCAGCCGGACGGAACCCCTTGGTGATGTCCCCAGCACATGCAGGTTGGGATACAGGACAGACTCACCCCAGCAGAGGAGGCTCTAATCTGGGGGCCGCTGAGCAGAGCACCTGCTGAGAAGAACGAGAACCCTGTTGCTCTTGGATTGGCAGCTCTGACGGCTTCTGCTTCAAAGCCATAACCTCCCCAGGGCCCCCTTCCTGGAGCCCTCCCACCCCCACAAACGGAGTTTTCCATTGTCGAGGAGAAAAGAAATGTGGCTCTAATCCCCTTTATTCCATGATTTCATCTCCTGCGTGTGTCCCTGGAGACTCCAGGCCCTGGGCTAGAAGAGGGGAAGGTGGGCAGGGAGGGGAGCCAGCACCCTCCTTGCAAGGTCTGGGGGCCAGCGGGGCTTCGGCAGGAAGGGAGCTGGGAACCTGGAGACTTCCATGAGGCTATCTTCCTTCCGTCCTCCCCGACCCCCGCACCACACGCCTCCTTGACTCTGTCCCCAGCGATCCGTCACAGAGACTCGCCGCCTGAGTGCAAGCCTCATCATTTCTCGCTGGGTTTGGCAACAGCTGCCTAAGTGGCCCTGGGACTCTGGTGCAGGCCACCTCAGGCCCACCCGCCACCTAGTTGCCTGAGTGAGGCACCGGGTCTCCGTTCGGGGCTCCACAGTCCCCTCAGGATAAAACCAAGTGATTCAAGCCCCCCTCGTCCTTTCCCTTCTTCTTTTCAGTTCGATCTCACAATGTTCTGGTGATTTTTGTTTGTTTGTTTGAGTCAGAGTCCCACTCTGTCGCCCAGACTGGAGTGCAGTGGCCGCTCCTGGCCACCGCAGCCTCGACCTGCTGGGCTCCGGCAATCCTTCTTCCTCAGCCTTCCGAGTAGCTGGAACTACAGGCATACGGCACCACGCCCGGCTAATTTTTTCATTTATTGTAGAGATGAGGTCTCGCCAAGTTGCCCAGGCGGGTCTTGAACCCGCGGGCTCAGGCAATCCTCTTGCCTCAGCCTCCCAAAGTAAGCTACTGTGCCCAGTCTTCCTAGCGTTTTATTATCCTGTAACGCCAGTCCCCCAGTGGCGCTATTCTGGTTTCCACAATGTCACTCCTGCCACTTTCCTCCTCCAGGAAGTCCTTAGGCACATGCACACGTGTACACATGCACACACACACGCCTGAACGCACAGGCTGAATCTCCACTTCTCCTGGGGCCTCTCTCCTGTCCCACACACACTTCCCCTTCCCTATCACCCACCTACCTCTCACCCACTAAGCCCCTTGAGGGATGGATCGTTCTGCATTTTTAGACTTTTGTTTCCCCCGACCCTGGCAAAACTCGTGGCCCATCAGCCCTGCCCGGCACTCCCTCATACTGCAGGGAAGAGGGCTGGCTGGCTGCTCCCAGCCCTCGGCATCCCATTCCCGCCTCCTGGGCATGACCTGTTGCTTGGCACGACCCGCTGCCAGCCCTTCCTCTCTTCCAGTTAAAGATGGCACATGAGCACGCCCACATCTGACCCCGCCCAAACAGAATCCCACTAAAACAACAGTTTTGTTTTGTTTTGTTTTCTGAGTCTGGTCTCACTCTGTCATCCAGGCTGGACTGCAGTGACATGATCACGGCTCACGGCAGCCTCAACCTCCTGGGCTAAGGCGGTCCTTCTGCCTCAGCCTCCCAAGTATCTGGGACTACAGGTGTGTGCCACCATACCTGGATAAGTTTTTATTTATTTTTATTTTATTTATGTATTTATTTATTTTTTGAGTTGGAGTCTTACTCTGTCGCCTCGACTGGAGTGCAGTGGCACACTCCCGGCCACTGCAGCCTCGACCTGCTGGGCTCCGGCGATCCTTCCGCCTCAGCCTTCCAAGTAGTTGGAATTACAGGCACACACTACCATGTCCGGCTAATTTTTGATTTATTGTAGAGATGAGGTCTCACCAAGTTGCCTGGGCCGGTTTCGAACCCACGGGCTCAGACAATTCACTCACCTCGACCTCCCAAAGCACTGGGATCACAGGCTGAACCACTAAGCCCGGCCATGTTTTTAAGTTTTTTTTTTTTGTAGAGATGAGGATGTGCTATGTTGCCCAGGCTGGTCTCGAACTCCTAGGCTCAAGTGATCCTCTCACCTTGACCTCCTAAAGTGCTGAGATTATAGGCGTGAGCCATCGCACCCAGCCCCAAATCATCACTTGAGCAACCTCTTCACTCCAGTCCAATAATCTGTTCATTCATTCATCAAATATATATTAACTATGCACCATGTGCCAGGCTGGGTGTACTGTGGAAACAAAGATGAACCAGACACTGTTCCCTTCTTCAGGATGCTGACCTCCTGCCGGAAAGTAACCACCTGTCCCCATTCAGGTAACAGGAGGATCTAGCCCTGTCCCCTGCTCTCTCCAGGTATTTGGGGAAAGTCATGCTGGCTCCTGGGTCAGTTAGTCTCCCATGCGTCTTCCCTGGCCCCAGCCCCCTTGGTCCCATTGTGCCTGGGATCTCTTCCAGCCACTGCCCACCAAGCTATGGCTCAGCTGACACAGGGCTGGTGTGTGCTTTGGAGACTTGCGCTTTCCGGGTTTGAGCAAACACGGGGTTTCCAGGCGGGAACCCCTTAGATGAACTATTAGACACTTAGAACCATCTATTGCTAGACCCAGAGTCAACAAACTTTTTCTGGAAAAGGCTAAGTAGTAAATATTTTCCACTTTGTGGGCCAAGAGCAGAATCAAGGGCATCATGTACATATAACAACAGAGAAAACTGGCTGGGTGTGGTGGCTCATGCCTGTAATCCCAGCACATTGGGAGGCAGTGGCGAGAGGATTGCTTGAGCCAGCATGGACAACATAGTGAATCCTCATTTCTATAAAAAATTAAAACATGAGCTGGACATGGTGGCAGGCACCTTTAGTCCCAGCTACTCAGGAGGCTGAAGCTGGGAGATCACTTGAGCCCAGGAGGTTGAAGCTGTGGTGAACCATGATAGTGCCACTGCACTCCAGCCTGGGTGATGGAGTGAGACTCTGACTCAAAACAAAAAAAAACAAAAAAACCCCAAAAAACCGCCTAGTGACTCAGCCTGTAATCCCAGCACTTTGGGAGGCCGAGGCAAGTAGATTGCCAGAGCCGTGGGTTCTAGAGCAGCCCAGGCAACTTGGTGAGACCCCGTCTCTACAATAAATCAAAGATTAGCCGGGCATGGTAGCGTGTGCCTGTAGTTCCAACTACTTGGAAGGCTGAGGCAGAAGGATCTCCGGAGTCCAGTAGGTTTGATGCTGGGGTGACTGTGAGGGTGCCACTGCACTCCAGTCTGGGCGACAGAGTGAGACTCTACTTGGAAGGATGAAGTGGAAGGGTCACCTGAACCAAGCAGGTCGAGGCTGTGGTGGCCATGAGCATGCCACTGCACTCCAGCCTGGGCAACAGAGAAAGACTCCAACTCAAAAAAACAAAAAAACAGAGAAGACAATAAACAAAATTTAAAACATAATAACAGACTGGACTTGGTGGCTCAGCCTGTAATCCCAGCACTTTGGGATGCTGAGAAGAGTGGATTGCCTGAGCCCATGGGTTCAAGACCAGCCCGGGCAACTTGACGAGACCTCATTTCTACAATAAACAAATAAAAAAAAAAAATAGATGGGCATGGTAGTTCCAGTTTCTTGGAAGCCTGTAGTTCCAGCTATTTGGAAGACTGAGGTGGAAGGATCACCTAAGCCCAGCAGGTTGATGCTGGGGTGACCATGAGTGTGCCACTGCACTTCAGCCTGGGTGACAGAGTGAGCCTCCAACTCAAAAAACAAAACAAAACATAATAATAATAATTGAGCACATTTTTGTAATAAAGGTGTATTAAAAAATGAAATCATTTCTGGGGAGGGAGGAGATAGTATTTGGCTTAACTGGTGTTCAAAACTGGTGTTCCCTATTATCAAATTGGTTGCAAATGTTTGTCTGAGCCAGGCATAGTGGCTCACACCTGTAATCCCAAGTGCTTTGGGAGGCTGAGGCAAAAGGATTACCTGAGTCCAGGGTTTGAGACCAGCCTGGGCAACTTGGCAAGACCTTGTCTCTACAATAAATCCAAAAATTAGCCAGGTGTGGTAGTGCATGCCTGTGGTTCCAGCTACTTGGATGACTGAGGCAGAAGGATTACCGGAGCCCAGCAGGTGGAGACTGCGGTGGCCGGGAGTGTGCTACTGCACTTCAGCTGGGCAACAGAGTGAGACTCTGTATGTCAAAAAAAAAAAAAATTCATCTGTAAAAGTCATTCTTAGCTCATGGGACTTAAAAAAGCCAGTGGTGGGCTGGATTTGAACAGTAGACCAATTTGCCAACTTTGGCCTAGGCCTGCATCAGCTGTCTGAGCCCCCCAACTAGCCCTCTGGTGTCACCCCGGCAGAACTCGCCCCTCGTCTCCTCTCCACTCATTCCCTACCCTCTCAGGCCTTGACACAGACTCCAGGAACACAGTTTATCACACAGAGCACTTAAATCCTGTTACGCTACATTTTCCTGTCTAAGCCAGCGGTCAGCAAGCTGTAGCTTGTGAGCCAAACCTAGCCAGCTGTGTGCAGTCTGGGATCCTAGAATGTTCTTGGTTTTGGTAACAGTTTTACTGAACTATAATTCACATTCCATATAATTCACTCACTTAAAATGGATAGTTCAGGCCAGGAGCAGTGGCTCATGCCCGGAATCCCAGCACTTTGGGAGGCTGAGGTGGGAGGATTGCTTGAGCCCAGGAGTTTGAGACCAGCCTGGGCAAAATAGTGAGACCTTGACTCGACAAAAAATTGGAACAACAACAACAAAATGAAACCAAAATAAAAAAAAAAACACATAAATTTAATGGTTCTCAGTATATTCACAGAGATGTGCCACCATCACCACAGTCAATTTTAAGACAATTTCATATCCTTAAAAATAAACCCTACACCCTTTGATTTTTTTTTTTGTTTATTGAGTTTTTTTTTTTTTTTTTTTGAGTTGGAGTCTCACTCTGTCGCCCAGACTAGAGTGCAGTGGCCGCTCCCGGACACCGCAGCCTCGACCTGCTGGGCTCTGGCGATCCTTCCGTCTCAGCCTTCCAGGTAGCTGGAACTACAGGCGCGCGCTACTACGCCCGGCTAGTTTTTGATTTATTATAGAGACGAGGTCTCACCAAGTTGCCCAGGTGGGTCTCGAACCCGCAGGCTCAGGCAACCCACTTGCCTTGGCCTCCCAAAGTGCTGGGATTACAGGCTGAGCCACTGATCCCAGCCTACCCTACACTCTTTGGAAGGCCCCCCCACCACTTCCTCCTCCCCCTAGTCCCAGCCATGAATCTACTTTCCGTCTCCGTGAAGAACAGTTTTTACATTTTAAGCTGTTAAAAGAATCAGGCCTGGCCTAGTGGCTCACACCTGTCATTCTAGCACTTTGGGAAGCTGAAGCGGGAAGATTGCTTGAGGTCAAGAGCCTGAGATCAGCCTGGGCAACATACTGAGACATTGTCTCTACAAAAAATAAAAAAAGAATCAATAGAAGAATATTTTTGTGGCATGTGAAAATGATGTGAAATTCAAACTCTAGTGTCCAGAAATAAAATTTTATTGGAACACAGTCACACCCATCATTTACGAGCGTAAAATATTTACTATCTGGGTCCTGAGAGAAAATTTTCTGACCTCTAATCAGGCTAGACCCTGGGTGGGGTTAGGGAGGAGACAAGGGGAGATTTTTGTTTCTGGCCTAATAGTCCCTTTAGAAGAGAATCTCTCGCCTGTGGACTAGTGGTTCTTAGCCTTCCGGGCAGGGGTGAGGGAGAGAGGAGGTGGGAGGTAGGGAACTCGGTTCTAATGCTGGTTCCTGGCCCTCATTCCCACAGAGTCTGGTTTAGATGGGTATGGGGTGGAGACCAGGAGCTGCCTTTTAATCAGCAGCTCCCCAGGGTACATCAAGTGGCTCTGCCCTCTGCCAACGCACTCAGATTGTGGCCTTGGCAGGGGACAAGGAGAGGTTCTTCCTGTTCCAGGGTCAGTGACCTCAGGTGTGACAAATGCCTCGACCTTCTGGGCTCAAGTGATCCTCCCGCCTCAGCCTTCCAAGTGACTGGAACCACCGGCACATGCCACCACGCCCGGTTAATTTTTTGATTTGTTCTGGAGATGAGGTCTCGCCAAGTTGCCCGGGCTGGTCTCAAGCCCCTGAACTCAGGCATTCCTCTCGCCTCGGCCTCCCAAAGTGCTGGGATGACAGATGTGAGCCACTACACCCGGTTTATTTATTGATTTTGTAAGAAAACCAGAATTCTAATTTAGTATGTGTGTAGGAGCCCAGAAGAGGGCTGCTGAGGGGGTCTAGGGAGTCCTGTGGGGGCACCACCACAAAGCAGGGGTTCCTACAGGGATCTGTTTGGTTTCTGGAATGACTGTGTCAGAGGTAAGGGCCAGAGATGGACAGGGTCTCCCACGAGCCCGCACCCAGGCAGGAGATGGTGGGGGAAGAGGATTATTGTCTGGTAAGAGGCCGAGCAGCCTGACTGGGGGCTGACCCAGAAAGCACCTGTCGATCTTAAGAGCCAAGGATGTGAGGATGAGAGATGGCGCCTACCCAGGTCTCTGGTAAAATGGCTGCCCTCCTCTGTGCTCCCAGGCGAGAGGGGATGGACATTTCTGAGGACCAGATCCAGCTGGACTGACCCTTCAGTGGCAGTTATCCTTCCTTGTATTGTGAGAGATGTCAAATGTACAGCAAATCAGAAAGACCAGTATGTGCCATATACCCACCATTTAGACTCACCAGCCGGCAGCATCTTGCCGTCTCCCCCCCCCACTTAAAATCATGTATTAAGCTGGGCTCTTTTTTCTTCTAGTGTACAGTTCTGTGAATTTTAATGCATGTATTGAGTTGTGTAACCATGGCATGATCAGGATACAGAGCAATTCCAGCACACCCAAACAATCTCCTGGCGCAATCCCTTTGTGGACGTGCCTTCCCTCCATTGGTGACCCCTGGTTTCTCCTTCTGAGAGCGTTGTATAAATGAAGCCCTATTGCAGTCACCCTTTCAAGACTGGCTCCTTGCTGTTGGTACGATACCTCTGAGCCTGATCCAGGCGGCTGTTTGTAGCAACAGCCATTTCCTCTTCATGGATGAGTAGTAGTATTCCGTTGTGTGGATGTACCACAGTTTGTTTATTCACCTTGTGGGTGAATAATTGGGGTTGCTTCCAGTTTTTGACAATTATGAATAGAGCTGTTGTAAACATATGTGACAGGTTTCTGTATGAATGTCAGGTTTTCATTTCTCAAGTGTAGAAACCTGGTGAGTAATTGCTGGATCATATGGCAAGTGTGTGTTTTACCTCGTTAGAAATTGCCAGATTATTTCAACCATTTCAAAGAATCACAAACATCATGACCCCACTCCTAAATACTTGAGCATATATTTTCTTTTTTCTTTTTCTGAGTTTGAATCCACTCCTTCACTCAGGCTGGAATGCAGTGGCATGCACGCTCACGGCCACCCCATTGTTGACCTTCTAGGCTCCCACGATCCTTCCGCGTTAGCCTTCCAAGTAACCAGAACTCTAGATGCATGCTACCACGCTCAGTTATTTTTAAAATTTTATTGTAGAGACAAGGTCTTGCCAAGTTGCCTGGGCTGGTCTCGAACCCACGGGCTTAGGCAATCCACTTGCCTCGTCCTCCCGAAGTGCTGGGATTACATACAGGCTGAGCCACCGAGCCCGGTGAGCATATGTTTTCAAAAACAAGAATTTCTTCCTCTAAGTCACAATACTGTTATCATAAACTAACAAGGGTCTCTAATATCTGGTTTTTTTAAATTTAAATTTTTTACTTGAGTTGGAATCTCACTCTGTCGCCCAGGCTGGAGTGTAGTGGCATGCTCACAGCCACTGCAGTCTCAACCTTCTGGGTTCAAACGATTCTTCCACCTCAGTCTTCCAAGTGGCTGGAACCACAGGGACGTGCCACCACGGCCGACAAATTTTTTGATTTACTATAGAGATGAGGTCTCACCAAATTGCCCAGGCTGATCTCGAACCCCTGAACGCAGGCTTTCCTCTCGCTTCAGCCTCCCAAAGTGCTGGGATTACACACATGAGCCACTACACCTGGCTTATTTATTTATTTGTTTGTTTATTTATTTATTTATTTTTGAGTTGGAGTCTTACTCTGTCGTCCAGACTGGAGTGCAGTAGCCACTCCCGGCCACTGCAGCCTCGACCTGCTGGGCTCCGGTGATCCTTTCACCTCAGCCTTCCAAGTAGCTGGAACTACAGGCGCGCACTACCATGCCCGGCTAATTTTTGATTTATTGTAGAGATGAGGTCTCGCCAAGTTGCCCAGGCCGGTCTCGAACCTGCAGGCTCAGGCAATCCATTCACCTCAGCCTCCCAAAGTGCTGGATTATAGGCTGAGCCACCGAACCTGGCTTATTTATTTATTTTTAAAAAGAAAACCAGAATTCTAATTTAGAAAATTTCAGGGAACAAGATCACTATGCAAAAATCAGTTGTAGTTTTATATTCCAGCAATGAACAATCATACATTTAACCTAGGAGATGAAAATTTTGTACACTGAGAACTACAAAATATTGCTGAGACAAATGAACAATCTGGCTAAATAGAAAGACATCTCATGTTCATGGATTGGAGACCTAATATTAAGATGGCAATATTCCCCAAAATGATCTCCAGATTTGTGATGGTGAATTTTAGGTGTCAACCTGACTGGATTAAGGGACGCCCAGATATCTGATAAAGCATTATTTCTGGGCATTTCTTTGAGGGTGTTTCTGGAAGAGATTGGCATTAGTTTTTGTTTTTTTAGTTGCGATCTCAGTCTGTCACCTAAGCTAGTATGCAGTGACACAATAATGGCTCACCACAGCCTCAACCTGCTGGGCTTAGGATATCCTGCCACCTCGGCCTTCTGAGTAGCTGGGACTATAGGTGTGTGCCACCATGACTGGCTAACTTTTTAAAATTTTTGTAGAACTTTGGGAGGCGGAGGCAAGAGGATTGCCTGAACTCAAGGGTTCGAGACCAGCCTAAGCAACATGGCAAGACCTCATCTCTACAATAAATAAAAAAAATTAGCCGGGTGTGGTGGCACATGCCTGTGGTTCCAGCTGCTTGGAAGGCTGAGATGAAAGGATTAGCTGAACCCAGTAGGCTGAGGCTGCGGTGGCCGAGAACATGCCACTGCACTCTAGCTTGAGCAACGAAGTGAGAGCCCTCAAAAAAAAAAAAAGGTTTTTTTTGTAGAGATGAGGTACCACTATGTTGTCCAGAGGCTGGTCTAAAACTCCTGGGCTCAAGCAATCTTCCCACTTAGGCCTCCAAAAGTGCTGGGATTACAGACATGAGCCACCATGTCCAGCCAAGATTGACATTTGAGTCAGTGGATAGAGTAAGGAAGATCTGCCCTCACCAATGTGGGCGGGCACCATCCAGTTGGCTGAGGGCCTGAATAGAACAAAAAGGCAGAGGAGAGGTGAATTCACTTCCTCTGTCCTAGAGTTGGGACACTCTCCTTCTCCTGTCCTTGGACATCAAAACTCCAGATTTTCAGGCCTTTGGCCTTGAACTAAGAGTTACACCATCGACTTCCTGAGTTTCAAGGCCTTCAGACTTGGACTGAACTGAGCTACTGGCTTCCTCAGTTCCTCAACTTGCAGATGTCATATTGTGGAACTTCTCGGCCTCTGTAATTACTGTAGCCACCTATCCTAATCAATCCTCTCTCATCTATCTATCTATCTATCTATCTATCTATCTATCTATCTATCTACCTACCTATCTCTTCTGCCTCAGCCTTCCAAGTAGCTGGAACTATAGTTGTGCACCGCCATGCCTGGCTTATTGATTGATTGATTGATTGATTGCTTGATTGATTGTAGAGCTGAGGTTTTGCCAAGTTGCCCAGGCTGGTCTCAGACCCCTGGGCTCAGGCAATCCTCTCACCTCCCAAAGTGTTGGGACTACAGGTGTGAGTTACCATGCTGGGCTCTATCTATCATCTCTCTCTCTCTCTCTCTCTCTCTCTCTCTCTATCCATCCATCTATCCATCTATCTATCACTATCTATCTAAAGATAGTCAGTCTATCTATCTATCTATCCATTCATCTATCATCTATCTATCCATCCGCCCACCTATCTATCTATTATCTATTTATCCAGCCATCCATTTATCTATCTACCTACCTGTCTATCTGTCCAACCATCTATTTATTGTCACTCTAACACCGTCTATCCATCCATTCATCCATCCACCTATCCATCTAGCTATTATCTATCTATCCTCTATCTATCCACCTATCCATTTATTCATCTCTTGTCTGTCTATCGTCTATCTAAAGACAGTGTCAGTCTATCTATCATCTATCTAATGATAGAGCTGGTCTATCTACCGATCTATCATCTAACTATCTATTTCTATCTTTGTAATGTATCTCATCCATCTATCCATCCGTCCGTCCATCCATCCATCCATCCATCCGCCCACATCTTGTTTATTCTCTGGAGAACCTTGTGTAATACAAGATTGTTGTAGCCTCTATTAGAAGCCCAATGTATAGGTAGATCCCTAAAGAAATAGAAACATATATCCACATACAAACCTGTACACGATTCATGTTTAGAGCAGCATTATTCAGAATAAACAAAAGGTGGAAACAATCCAAATACTCATTAACAGATGAATGGATAAAAAGTTGTAGTATGTAGACACAGTGGAATATTATTTTTCTATAAAATGAATGAACTACCGACGCATGCTACCGAGTAAATGAACTTCGAACATATGCTAAGTGAAAGAAACCAGACACAGGAAGTCACGTATTTTATGATTCCTTTGATATGAAATATCCAGAATAAGCAAATGCATAAAGATAGGAAACAGATTAGTGATTGCCAGAGTATGAGGGGAGGGGGCAATGGGGAGCAGTTACTTAAAGGGTGTGGAAAGTTCTGGAATGACAGGAAAGTTAGGATGGAAAGAGGTGGTGGTAGCACAACATTGTGAATGCACCAAATGCCATTGAATTGTTCACTTAAAAATGGTTACCTGTTGCCAGATGCAGTGGCCTCACACCTGTAATTCCAGCATTTTGGGAGGCAGAGGCAAGAGGATTGCCTGAGCTCAGGGGTTTGAGACCAGCTTGGGCAACTTGGCGAGACCTCGTCTCTATAATAAATACAAAAAAAAATTAGCCAAGGTGGTGGTGTGTGCCTGTAGTTCCAGCTACTTGGAAGGCTGAGATGGAAGGATAGCCTGAGCCCAGCAGGCTGAGGCTGTGGCAGCCATGAGTGTGCCACTGCCCTCTAGCCTGGGTGACAGAGTGAGACTCTGACTCAAAAAAATAAAATAAAATGAAAAAGTTACTTGTATGTTATATACATTTCACCTCAAGAAAAGAAAGACCCAGAATTCTATCAAGAATCTCATTACATTTGCCTGCCATGTTTCTTAATCCTCTTTTATCCAAAGCAGCACATCGCCCCCCCCCAACTTTATTTTCTTGATGTTGACTTTTTCAAGAGACGGGGCCAGTCCTCCGGGAGGAATTGTCTGTTGTTTCCTCATCTTGTTCAACTCCCACCCCATCCTCTGCCCTTCGAGTAAACTGGGAGTTAGATCCCAGGGCAACTCCCTCCCCATCTTCTGTCCTTCCAGTAAACTGGGAGTTAGATCCCAGAAGCGGCCACTTTCGAGGAGCACACTTCAGGACCCTGTGGGGTACTGCACATGAGTTGCCTCAAAAGGCACATCACACAGTTACACTTCGATTTGGGGTGCTAAACTGATCACTGGATTAGGACTGGGAACGCTAGATCTCCCCACAGGTCATATACCCTTCTCCTCTTTGCCGTTGGCCAGCAATCTGGGGTGCAACTGGCAGCAAGTGAATGTCTAGTTTCCCAGAGGCAAAGTGTCCCCCACAGCCTTGCCACGTAAGTTTTATATCTCATTGGATGAATAAAAAATGAACTTTTTGCCTGAGTCCAGGGATTTAAGACCAGCCTTGGCCACTTGGCGAGATGTCTCTACAATTAAAAAAAAAAAAAATTAGCCAAGTGTCATGGCGTGCGCCTGTAATTCCAGCAACTTGGGAGGCTGAGGTGGAAGGATCATTTGAGCCCAGCAGGTCGAGGCTGTGGAGGTCATGTGTGCCACTGCACTCCAGCCTGGGTGATGGCGTGAGACTCTGATCCAAAACAAACAAACAAACAAACAAACAAAGAAACGGATTTTCAGGAAGACTCAACACTTTGCCCAAAGCATGGAGAGCTATGTCGAGCCTTTCACTTGGAATGATCTCCTTCCTTCTGTCCTGCCTGTCCACACGCTGCCCAGTGCCTGCAGGTGGCCTGTGTACCTGGGTACCTCGCAGGGTGGGGGCGGGGTTCTACCTGCTGGATACAGCCAGCCCTCGCTGGCCCTGCCCCCCAGTGTGGCCCTGTGAAGACTGAGGACACAGCCAGAGATCCTGAGGGCCGTGGTGGGGGGAAATGGGCCCCCGCGAAGGGCATGATGGGAAGAGTGCCCTGGCCCCTCCCTCACCTCCCCTTATCTCCCCCCACCAAGCCCAAGCCTCTTGTATCCAGCAAGAGGAGCAGACCCGATCTCCTGGAAGGGAGGGAAAGAAAAGGAGGAAAAAATGTTCCCATCTGTTGAGTATTAACCTCTGAACCATTTAACCAAACATTGGCTTCTCCTGTCATTTGATAAGGTGTATCCAGCAAAGGGAGATGAGAAAATTGGGAGGTTATTCTTTTAAATTACATCAGCAGGGGGTTTGTTCCTGCCGCAGAGCTCGGAGGGTCCCGTCTGGGACATCACATCACCACCAGCACACTCAAGGACAGGCTTGAGTGCTTTCCTCTGCCTGGGAGTTCAGGCATTCACAGGGATATAAAAAAAAGCAAGAAGGCTTTAAAAATAAAGTCCATGCACGGCAGGCTGTCTGCCCTGAGCCAGCGCTGCAGCGAGGGGTGATTATGGAGGAAGGAATGGTTTGTGTCACCGTCACACGGAAATGTCCGACAGCTTTTCTGCAGAGACAACACCTCTGAGTCTTCCAGAGTCTCTGCGCACAGACTTCCGGAGCTGTCGGGGACCTCCAAGGCCATCCTGCCCACCCCAGCCCCCTTTGAGTTGAGTTTCTCGGCAGAACGGGCCAGCGAGCAGTCTAGACAGATAGGGACCTCCAGTGCTGGCCGGCGAGCTTCCGTTGGCTGATTGGACCTGTTGTGAAGACGTCGGGTCCCAGGCAGAGGGGCAGGAGCCCAGGCTTTGGCTGCTGTCTCTAGCCCAGCCCTCCCTCCTGTCCCTCTTCTGACCTCCAACTGATAAGAGCGGGTTATCTTCCCTTCTGTCTGGTCCTCAGTTTCCCCATGGGTAAAAGGAGCTGGATGAGATGGTCTCCAAGGTCCTATCAACTCAGTCCCACAGTGGCATCTGTTCATAAGATTCCTCTGATAGGGAGGAAACCTCCAAGGCACTTAGCCATCTTCACCTGGTCAAGATTCCTCCCTGGACAAGACTCCAGACTCCTTGAGGACAGGGGAGGCAGAATAGCAGAGAGGCCAGCATGGAATCCTGCTCCAAAGACTCAGTTCCTCCGGCAGGCGGGGGAAGGAAAGAGGAAGAACTTGAGTCTCAGAAACTGGTCTGGTGGGGACGCAGCAATAATGAACTTGAGCCCAAGGCTCCTCCACATGTGACATCACACCCAGGCCTTCCCGTCTCGGCTGATGCCCAGCGTTGACCAGCGTGGCTCACCAGGGAGGGCACTGTGAATCCCACACAACAATTCAAACGACCCAAAGCGCCATCGTTTCCAACACAGAGCAAGTGTGTGACCTTGGGTAAGTTCTTCCCACTCTCAGAACCTTGGTTTCCTCATGACTCATCTGCGTAATGGGCATCAGATGACCTTCCACCTCAATAGGTCATGGTGGGCAAGAACAGGGAAAGGACTTTGCTGGCTCTGATGTAAAAACACTGTTCCTTTTTTTTTTTAGTTGGTGTCTCACTCTGTCTCCCAGACTGGAGTGTAGTGGCACGCTCTCAGCCACTGCAGCCTCAACCTGCTGGGCTCCAGTGATCCTTCTGCCTCAGCCTTCCAAGTAGCTGGAACCATAGGCATGCGCTACTGTGTCTGGCTAATTATTTATTGTAGAGGTGAGGTCTTGCCAAGTTGCCTGGGCGAGTCTCGAACCTGCGGACTCAGGCAATCCACTTGCCTCGGCCTCCCAAAGTGCTGGGATTACAGGCTGAGCCACCAAGCCCGGTCCACTGTTCCTCTTCTTACAATCTCACAGTGTCCATCCCAGGTTGAGATGGCAGGTATCTGGTGGGTGGAGGTATCCGGCGGGCACATGTCAGCCATGCACCTCTGGACAACCCTTTAGAGTCCTGCATATCTCAATACCTCCTATTCTCTAATTCTCCCACAGACCTTTCAGGAGACAGGGTTTGTCCTTGCTCTTGTTCACAGATCTGGAAACTGAGGCCCACCCTTGAGGGCTTCCGGTTTGCTGAGGTTTCTTCTGGGCCCTCTGCTGACAGCTCCTCTGCTTTCTTGTCTTTTGGAGACAGCAACCAGCTGCAGCCCATATGTGCAGGCCCAACTGGCCACAGAGGAGCGGGTGGGTGGAAACATCCTTCCATTTCCTCTCTTGAAGACAAATGGTTCAGGGGCCACTGGAGGCTGTGCCGGCCATGGCTGGATGAGGAGCCTGCGTGAGACAGGAGGTGGGCTCATCCCGAAAACAGTCCCGCCTTGCGAGTGGCTGCTTGGAGAATGGACTTGGTGGACACCACCCCCTTCCCCTCCCATCATTCTCTGAGTCCTTTGGCTGGGGCCCCGGGTCCTGGGGGCCCTCATCCTGGCCTGAGCAAAGACAGGGATGCTAAAAGAGGTGCCATCTTGGCCGCCATTTTATTTCTTGGGCCAGCGTTTGGAGTCCCTTCTTCTCGCTGTGAAGTGAGTGGTTAAGCACACAAACACAGAAAACTCCCAACAACACACACACCCATGGGCCCACACGTGCACATCCTCACCTCCAAGGAGCAGCCATGAGCTCCCCTGAGCCCCTCTGGAGAGGAGGGAAGGAAGCTGGGTGTCATATATCATCCCTCTCCAAACAGGCGGTGTCCTCTCTGCCCAAAGCAGGGGTGGGGGTGGCTGGCGGCCATGAACTGGCCTCGGGAAGGACCCCCTGTGGCCCATATTTCACACACACCCCAGACAGAGCCTGCTGTCAGGAGTGCTGTCTAATTTCCTCCCCCGATTGCCGGCCCAGCTGCCCCCAACAAAGAGTGGCTTTGTGTCCGCCTCCCCACCCCTGGCATCTGCTTCCCAGAGATCCATTGGGGGATGCACAGAGGGGATTTGGGGGATGGAGATGCCAGCACCCCCAGAAGGGTCGCACATTCTTGAGTAGAACGAGCCTGGTCCCAGCCTTGCGGCCTCGGTCACCCCAGTGTCCCCACCAACAGTCTTCTCAGGCCCCCCAAGGCCCGGGGACAGCCTCTCTGCAGGCCACTGGGGAAGATGTGAGTGACGGGGCGCGGCTAAGGGTTAAAAATCATTCAAGGGGGCCAGGCCTCCCACCCTCTCCCTGAAGAAGCACAGCCTTCAGCACTTGGTCCCCCTGCTAGAGGGGACTCACCTGCGTGGTAGGCCACCTGCAGGGCACCTTGTCACCGAGAGAGGGCAGTTGTGCCTGGTTCTCCCGGCTCTAGGACTTTTGCAGGCTGGTCATTCTGGGTCAGAAAGTGGGGTCCTGGGGGAGCAGAGCCGTCGGAAGCAGGCAGGATGATGGGACAGTGGGCCAAGTGCCGCAGAGAGACTCCCTGGGTGAAGACTGCCAAGTCGTGCCTGGGGCCTTCACTTTTTCTATTTTTTATTTTTTATAGAGATGGGGTCTTTTTTTTTTTTTTTTTGAGCCGGAGTTTCACTCTGTCACGCAGGGAGGAGTGCAGTGGCACACTCATGGCCACCACAGCCTCAACCTACTGGGCTCAGGCAATCCTTCTGCCTCAGCCTTCCAAGTAGCGGGAACCACAGGCATGCACCACCACACCCGGCAAATTTTTTTATTTATTATAGAGACAAGGTCTCACCATATTGCTCAGGCTGGTCTCAAACCCCTGGACTCAGGCAATCCTCTCACCTTGGCCTTCCAAAGTGCTGGGATCACAGGCACGAGCTACTCTGCTTGGCAGAGACAGGGTCTTGCTCTGTTGCCCAGGCTCAAATTCCTGGCCTCAAGTGAGCCTCCCTCCTCGGCCTCCCAAAGCTCTAAGATTTCAGGTACAAGCCACCACACCCAGCCTGGGTCTTCACTTTGTGATTCCCTCTTGGAGCCATCTTGGAAGAGGCTGTTCCGACCCACACCCCTGGGTCAGTGACTGAGTGATACCTCCTGTGGAGGGGCTGGGTGGGCAGGATTGATTGAATAGCTGAGTGGTTATTCAGCTTGTGAGGTTCTATCCTGGGCCAGTATAGCAGAAACAAATCTGGACCTGGCATTCTCCAAGTCTTTGACCTTCCTTGCTGTCCCCTGCTGCCTCTCAGCAGAGCTTCTGATTCATACAACCTGGTGCCCAGGGAAGATAAGTGGTTTGCTAAATCCACACAGCAAATGAGTAGGTGAGCAGACACTAGACCCAGGCTGCCTTCTCCTGGGTGGCAACCTCCCTGTAGAAGCTGAAGAAAACTCTAGAATATGGTGTGTGTGTGTGTGTGTGTGTGTGTGTGTGTGTGTGTGTGCGTGCACATGTGTGTAGAGACAGAAAGAGAGGACCTCACCCCATGGAGGGCCCACTCAGAGCTCTGCAGACCTCCCATTGTCCTGGGGACAGGCTGACTCTGTCTCCACTCACCATACCTTACCCACAGTTAGGGTTAGGTCTGGTGAGCGCTCAAGGAATTTTTATTATTATTTTTTTTGAGTTGGAGTCTCACTCTGTCGCCCAGACTGGAGTGCAGTGGCCACTCCCGGCCACCGCAGCCTCGACCTGCTGGGCTCCGGCGATCCTTCCGCCTCAGCCTTCCCGGTAGCCGGAATTACAGGCACGCGCTACCACGCCCGGCTGATTTTTTGATTTATTGTAGAGATGAGGTCTCGCTGCCCAGGCGGGTCTCGAACCCATGGGCTCAGGCAATCCACTCACCTCAGCCTCCCAAAGGCGTGGGATGACAGGCTGAGCCACCGAGCCCGGCTTCAAGGAATATTTTTGAGGAATGAATGAACGAATCTAATCCTCCCATCATCCCGTGAGTAAAACATGATCTCTATTTTGTAGAAGCATTTTCCAACAAGTGTTTAGCAAGCACCACAACTTCTACAGACCACTGGGATGAGGAAACTGAGACCCATGAAGCCCACACAGTTGGTCTGTGGCACAGCCTGTGTTGGAACCGAGCTCTGTCAGTGTCCGAAGCTGCCATGTGTGTTTGGGGGCATGTGTGCATGTGTGTGTGTACGTGTGTGTGTCTGTGTGTGTGTGTGTACGCATGTGGGAGCGGGGAAGAGAAGGTGATAATGAGTCCAGGATTTCTCCCCCCTGCCACACTGACAATGTTAGGGGAAGGTCAGCTGAAGACAGAATGCTCCCACCGGGCCGTCGGCCAGCCCAGACAACAGTCTGCAGCTCCCTGGCCAGGTGTACTGGGTACTTCAGGCAGGATTTGTATCCCTGGAAAACCAGTTTTAAATCATTTTTTAAAACACAAATAAAACCACCCTTTACAGCCACTGGGGAGGCCTGCAGCTTGATGGGAGGCTGCAACACTTCTTTTTTGGCCCCATGAGGCTTTTTGAGACCCCGTAGACTTGCCCTGCTGGATTTTCTCAAAGCATGGTAAATCTGCTGGGTGGCCGGGAAAGCTTGTGACGGGGCTGTCGCCAAGACCAGCACAGACTCGGGGGGTGGCCATCATGGGGGTTCTCAGACCCTGGCTCAGCCCGTTCCCTTCCCACTAGCGCTGGAGTTAAGCCCAGCCATGGACCCCAGCTCTGGGGACAGGCTGGAGTACTGAGCCAGCAGCTCCGGTTAGGAAATTAATAAAGAGAAGCTCTTACAGCCGGGCCCGTGGCGAGAGACGAGTTAGATCATGTCTCTTTCAGTTCAATCGGATATTACTCCCAACCCTGATGTCACCTTCCAGCTATTAAGCATCACCCTCAGAGACGCGCATGTGCGGCTCGCAAACCTCTTATCGGGCGCTCCTCTGAGTCTCACTGCTGTCAGTGGCCAGGCCCTGGAAGCTGTTCCATTGCCAACCACAGGTCACAGAGGAGAGGCTTGTCCAGGCTTCAGAGAGGGCTCAGGGGCTGGGGAGGGACTGACAGAGAATCCTGGTTCCAGAGAGTTCCCCTGGGTTGTTCGAAACAGGGTGGGTGTCCAGGGCCCCTCTTCAAGGGCATGGCCTGCCAGACTTGGTGGGCTCTGAAGACCTGATTGCATCAAGCCATTGAACAAGTTTCTGGGCCAGAGCATCCCCTACACTGTCTATGTGTCCAGCAATGGGCACTTTTGAGCCAAGATGCCATGTGACACTATCATTTAACAGTTCACCTTTCCATGCATCCATCCATCCACCCACCCACCCATCCACCTTTCATTCATCCATCTACCCATCTGTCTGTCCACCCATCCACTCATCCATCATCTGCCCATCCATCTACCCACCCATTCACCCATTCATCCACCCATTCACCCATTCATCCATCCACCTACCTATCCATCCGTCCATCCATCCATTCACTTATCCACCTATTCACCCATCCATCATCCATCTATCCACTTATCCATCCATCCATCCATCCATCCGATACTTTATATGGAGCATGTATTATATGCCAGGCATTATACAAGCAGCTGGGAATAAAATGGCCATAGAAACACACCCCCTTCTTTTCCTTCCAGCCTAGAAAAAAGGCCACGAATGAATAAACAAACAAAAATAAAAGAATTACAAATTGTGGTAGTGGCCATTAAGGAACACGCACAAGGTGGGGATAATGGAGAGCGGCAGCCACAGATGATGGCAGTAGTATTTGAGAAGGGTGTGGATTTGAAATATTTTTGAAGGTGTTTTAGAAATATTCAGGTGCTCAGGGTTGGCAGCAAATGGGACTGGGAAGGTGCAGCTAGAAGAGAAGGAATGTGGTGAGAGTCAGTGCTGTGGTGGCCAAGGGAAGACGCAAACTGACAAGTGCTGGTGGGTGTTGAGCCTGATTAGTGGGCACAGGCTCCTATGCCCAGACGGAGAAATAGAAACTTTCACTCAGTGGAAGAAAAGAAAGCATATACCACCACACCTGGCTAATTTGTAGCGACTGGTCTTGAACTTCTGGCCTCAAGCAATTCCCCTGCCTCGGCATCCCAAAGTGCTGGGATTATAAGCATGAGCCACTGCACCTGGCTTAGTTCTTTCTTGAATAGACGAAATGCATCCATCCCAGGCCTGGCCTGATTTCTGAGATTTCTGAGCTCCTCCAGGTCTTTTCTCTTGGAAACAGATTCCTGACTCCCTTCATCTCTTTTGTACTTCCTGCCTCTCTCAAAGGCCAGTTGCACACTTGCTGTCCCTGATGCGCTCTCAAGGATGGAGAAACCCATTACTGGAAAGTTCCTGTCTGGGAATTCTTGGTTGTCTGGATTCCTGCCAACCTGCCATCTCTGGTCACAGATGCTGGTTCCCATCAGGGGGTCGCCGGTGGATGGTCTTGCTTTTCCCCTCAGCTTTGCAGTTGAGAGAAAGTAGAGGCTTTTTACCAAAGTGAAGACCTGCTGGTCCCAGCTACTGCTCAGCTGGTGCTGGCCCCCGGTGCTGGCCAATCCTACGCCAGTGCTGATGAGGGAGAGGGGGTAGGAAAGGTTCAAAAGCACCCAGAGATCATGTGACGGATGTTCCTTTTATTTCATCATCAGAATCTCCTCAGTGGACTTGTTAACTGTCTTTATTGGGGTAATGAAAATTCTCACACTGAGAGAGATTTTTCCTACTATTGGTTTTAGAAATTGGCGAATGTTGCTGCCTAATGTCAGGCATCAGCTTACTGTTGAAAATTTGTTGGGACCAGGTGTGGTGGCTCACACCTATAATCCCAGCACTTTTGGAGGCCTAGGTGGGAGGACTTCTTGAGGTCAGGGGTTTGAAACTAGTCTGGACAACATAGTAAGACTGTCTCTACAAAATTTTTTTTAAACAATTAGCCAGGGTGTGGTGGCACGTACCTGTAGTCCAGCTGCTTAGGAGGCTGAGGTGGGAGGTTTGCTTGAACCCAGGAGTTCCAGGCTCCAGAGAGCTATAATCATGCCAACTGCACTCCAACCTGGGCAACAGAGAGAGAGACCCCATTTCCCCCCAAAAAAAAAAGAAAGAAAGAAAATTAGTTGGGCCAGCTTTATGTGTTAAGACTGTCTGTATGCTCCTTTAGAGCACTTTTAGAATATATGAGTTGCCAGGTGCAGTGGCTCACTCCTGTAATCCCAGCACTTTGGGAAGCTGAAGCAAGAGGATTGCCTGAGTCCAGGTGTTTGAGACCAGCCCGGGCAACTTAGCGAGCCTTCATCTCTACAATAAATCAAAAAATTAGCCTGTGTGGTGGTGCGCTCCTATAGTTCCAGCTACTCGGAAGGCTGAGGCAGGAGGATCGTCTGAGTCCAGTAGGTGAGGGTGCAGTGGCTGCGAGCAACAGTGAGATGCCAACTCAAAAAAAAAAAAGAATGCATGTGTCTTTGGGGCTCCAGGTCTGGGAGGGACCGAGTCGAGGAGAGAAGGAGAGAAACCATGTGGCGTGTGGCTGTGAACCACAGCAGCTCGGAATTGCTGGAGCACAGAGCTGGGGGTGGGAGGTGGGTTGTGGCTGTAGAGGAAGGCAGGGGCTGGACTGTGGGGAGCTTGGAGACCTGTGAAGACTCTTGGGCTTTATTTTGTAGGTGCTGGAAAGCCACTGATAGGTTTCAATTGGGGGTGACAAGGCGGGGTTTGGTTGTGATCACTTCAGGGGCTCAGGGGGGTGGAATTTGAGACTGGGAGGGAGAATGATGGGAGGCTCTGGTTCAGGAGAAGGATGTCGACATTCTGAACAAAGGCCGGGGCGGTGGGAGATGAGAATGTAGCAGGCGGGAGGAAGATCTCCACACACAGGACCAGATGATGGATGGTTCTGTAAGGTTAAGAGCTCGGTCTCAGGACGCGTCGCAGGTTTCTGGCGTGAGTCAAGTGGAGGGGTGTGGTGTTGCCAATGGAAACAGAGGAGGCAGAACACGGGCCGAGGAGCAGCCCAAGTAGGGGAACAGAGATGTCCCCCCAGAGACTGGAGTCTGAAGAGCGTGCAGTCATTCACATGCAAAGAGAGCAGCCGTGGACAGTGGAATCCGAAAGCAGATGCGCCCAGATCAGGGCTGGGAAGTATCTGCCTGGGGCCAGAGTGCCTGGATTCAAAATCCAGCTGCATCTCTGAGTGGTGAGTTTCCATGAAGCTGTACAGTGGTGACAAATGACCTCCAAGTCCCTGTGGCTTAACACTAACTCTTCTATCCTCGTTGACATGTATGAAGGCTGAGGGTCAGTGTTGTCTCTGTTCCATTCTTTCTCATTCTGGAACCCAGGCTATAGGGGAACCCTCTTTCTTTTTTTTTGAGATAGGGTCTTGCTCTGACGCTCAGGCTGGAGTGCAGGGGCATGATCATTGCTCACTGTAACCTCGAACTCCTGGGCTCAAGTGATCCTCTTGCCTCAGCCTCCTGAGTAGTTGGAAATACAAGTACTCAGCACCACGTTTGGCTAATTTTTGAATTTCTTTTTTGTAGAGATAGAGTATCACTGTGTTGCCCAGGCTGGTCTCAAACTCCTGGCCTCAAGTGATCCTCTGGCCTTGGCCTCCCAAAATGTAGGGATGACTGGCATGAGCCCCTGCATCCGGCCATGTGATGACCCTGGCAGCTTCTGCACGGACAGAGCACATAGCCCTTCCGCTCATATCCTATTGGCTAAAGCAGGTCATGCAGGCAAGCTATTGTCATGAAGTGGGGAAGTGTCAGGGTGGATGGTTCCCCCATGGGAGAGACAAGAAGGTAATGGGGGCCCCATGGTACAATCCACTCCAACCACAAAAAACTCTGGGCCCTTGGGGGTTGACTGAACTCTCTGCCTTGGTTACCTCATTTGTGAAACAGGACTGAGAGCAATACTTCTAAAGACTGGTAAGAGAATTCACTTAGTCTGTGTAAAGCGCTTAGAACAGTGCCCAGCGCAGAGGGCACACACTGTAAAGGCAAGTGGGTGGGGTGGGGGATGAGTTAGTGTTTTTTTTATTTTTTTTATTTTTATTTTTATTTTTTTATTTTTTTATTTTTTATTTTTTTTGAGTTGGAGTCTCACTCTGTCGCCCAGACTGGAGTGCAGTGGCCGCTCCCGGCCACCGCAGCCTCGGCCTGCTGGGCTCCGGCGATCCTTCCACCTCAGCCTTCCGAGTAGCCGGA
>NW_007247386.1:192949-196180 GCF_000164805.1 Carlito syrichta
GAGATGAGGTCTCGCTGCCCAGGCGGGTCTCGAACCCGCGGGCTCAGGCAATTCACTCACCTCAGCCTCCCAAAGGCGCGGGATTACAGGCTGAGCCACCGAGCCCGGCTATGAGTTAGTGTTTTACGGGCGCTGGGTTTCAGCTTGGGAAGATGAAAACACTCTGGAGGTGGACAGTGGCCATGGTTGCGCACCAGTGTGAAAGTACTTAATGCCACAGAACTGTACACTCTAAGATGGTTAAAACGATAACTTGTGTATATTAAAAAAAATTTTTTTTTTTATATTGGAGTCTTACTTTGTTACCCAGGCTGAAGTATAGTGGCACAATCACAGCTCACTGTGGCCTTGGCCTTCTGAACATTTCTGCCTCAGCCTTCCCAGTACTTGGGACTACAGGCGTGCACCACCATACCTGGCTAATTTTAAAATTTTTTTGTAGAGACAGGATCTCACTATGTTGCCTAAGCTGGTATTGAACTCCTGGGCTCAAGAAATCCTCCCACGTCAGCCTACCAAAGTGCTGGGATTACAGGTGTGAGCCACCGCACCTGGCCCAAACTTTGCTTTACGGCATTAGAAATGGTTAATTTATGGTCAAGAGTTCTTAGTTCATAGGTTAGGAAAACTGAAAGCTAAATGTTGACAGTGGAAAACGAAGACAGTATATTGGCATGGGAAGAGATTGTCTTTGTGTGCAGTGATGACCTTTGCATCTACCTTCTGTAAAGCCTAAAGGATACCTTGGTCTAGGTGATTTCTCCCCTTTTTCTTGTTGCCCCTAGACATTGTTTGGCCAATGCTCAGATGAGAATCAGAAGGCTGCACAGGAGAGCAGAAAAAGGCCTGGGAACTTGGCTTTTTAAATTAATTTTATTTCTCTAAGAGTTTTCTTACAAAGAGAATTGATCTTGCACAATTAACTTGATGTAATCTTAAGAAAATAGATGAAGTATGCTTTAGAAAAAAATCATACAAGCTCTCTCCAGCCATCTCATTTGGCAATCATTTTCCTCAGCCTTTGTCCTTTTTGGGAAGGGGTGGCGGGGTTATTTTTACATGTGAATGATTATTTCTACATACAAAAGACCCAAACTCTTGCTGACTTCCCTCTGCAACACCAGCTGGTATCGGGAGACACAGCTGGGAGGAGCACCAGTCTCTTTCCAGGATTTTGGGCCGCCAAACCCTTTGGCCATCCGTCCCCAGGACACCCCTGGAAGACCTGGCCTAGGCATGAACAGTCCTCACACATGAGCCTAGCGGTTCCTCTCTCAATAATAGCATCTGTGGAGGGGCCCAAGTGCATTCCGTGGAGGAAAAGGGATTGCCTTCTCAGCTCTGTCTGCAGTCACAGGACACCGGAGAGCCTTCCACCCCAGGGTCCCACATCTCTAGGCCCTCTCCCAAGCAGCCCTCAACAATCTGCCCATCCCAGAAGGCAGGGGCCACGTTCCCGCCCTCGACTCAGCACTGGAAGCATCTGGGGATTGAGAAGGAACAGCCGCTCCTCTTCTCAGCAGCCTGGCTGTAGCCCCGTATTGATTTTTTTACAAATACATTTATCATTTTTAAAACAGAGATGAGGCCTCGCTATGCTGTCTCCAACTCCTGGGCTCAAGCAATCCTCTCGCCTTGGCCTCCCAAAGTGCTGGGATTACATATGTGAGCCTCCACACCTAGGCCTGGAATTGATTTTGAAGCAGCAGGAGCTGTCCTGGGTCCATTCTCATCCACTCAGTCGAGGTGGACAGGCCTTGTGGGGACACGGAGCCCAACACCAGGCTGTTTATCTGACTAGCTTCTCCCAGTCGATGCTCAGACACTTCACAGCCAACACATATGGCGACGGGGATGGATTTCCATCTTGCAGCAGCTGAAGTGCTCTCCTTAACCTTCCTCACATGGATTTTCCGTGGGATTTGGGGGCAATAAAGGGCCCCGAAGCCTCAGAAGGAGAGCCCAAAGAGGAGAGGTGGGCCAGGGTGTGTGTCTCGGTCATTTCCTTTCTTTTGGAACATTTGCTTTTGTGAGTCGCCAGCTGGTTCCACGGGAGCTCCTCTCCCAGCAGGCCAGGTGGTGTCCAGACCTGGAGGAGGCCTGACTGACGCCGGAGGAAGGTCATGGGAGGGGGCGTGGGTGGCAGCCAAGAGACCCTGGGCAGCAGTGTCCCTGGAGCTGTTTCCAGACTCGCCCGGTCTGGCAGGACTGTTGTGGGAGTCTGTGAGAGTGTGGGAAGCAAAGGCCCAGGGAAGGGGCTGCTGAGATAGAGGAATGCTGGACAGAACTTTCCAGAAACTCTGAGACTCCCGAAACGCAGGGCAGCTTCATATCCAAGGTGTGAAGAGGCTGCTTTGGGGTGGGCGGGAAGAAGGTGAAGATGGGATTGGGGTAGGGGTCGTTGGGTGGAGGGCTCAGTCCTCGGTCGCAGAGAAGCTCACTCTGAACTCGGAGAGGCGGCAGAGTCCCCGTCCTCGGGGTCCTGCCCGTGGGGGGAGATGGGCTGACCCCCCTTCACGCGCTTCCACTTCATCCTTCGGTTCTGGAACCACACCTTGACCTGAGGGAGGAAGCAAGGGAGCCTGGTCAGTCCGGGTCGGTGTGACCCCCACCCGTGCGGATGCACATGCTGTCCAGGGTACAGCTCTGGGGACCCCAACTTGAGGCCCACTGGCCGCTCCCCTCTCCCAAAGGCCTCAGGAGCTGAGGCCAAAGGGAGGACACACCAGTTTGCCCAGAGGTCTGTCTTGTGTGTGTCTGTCTTGCTCTCCACCTAAAGCCCCAGACAGACACAGGTACAGGTGCTAAGAGGTGCTCTGCATTGGGCCTGCCTCTTGTGCCGCGCCTCTCCTGGACCAACCCCCTCCTTCCAGCCTCTGTTCCCCAAAGGTCTGGGAGCAGAGGGCCATCAGCCTCCCAGTCAGGCACGTTGATAAAGCGCTTTTTGGTTGAGCGAGCTCTGGCCAGCGCATTGTCTCATCTCAGTTTCACAGTTGCCCGCAGGCTGGAATTATGACCCTATTTTCCGGGTGGAGACCCAAAGGTCCCAGGGCTGGGGAGTGGTAGAGGCAGGATTTGAATCCAAGTCTTTTGGCTCGAAATCCAGCACTCTGGCAGAGTGCTCTATCAACTGAAAGCTGCTATCAAGTATTATGATTACGACTATTACTCCACATCAGAGCACGGCTGTGTGTGTGTGTGTGTGTGTGTGTGTGGTGGTGGCGGCGGGGG
>NW_007247386.1:196500-197877 GCF_000164805.1 Carlito syrichta
TGGGCTCAGGCAATCCACTCACCTCAGCCCCCCAAAGTGCTGGGATTACAGGCTGAGCCACCAAGCCCGGCTAGAATCTGCATTTTTAACGAGTACCTGAGTGACACCGATGCACACTCAATTCTGGGAATAACCAGATCAGAGGTTCCAACCCAGGCCGAGAAGAGCATCACCTAGGGGTCCTCTGAACAATTCGGACGCCTGGATCCCACCCCAGCCCGTCTACGGCCATCTCTGGGGTGGGCCCCCGACCTCAGCGTCCTTAAATCTCCCCAGATGAGTCTCAGTGCGACCACAGCTGAGCACCACTGGATGGGCAGGGGAGCAGGAGGAAGGAGGGGGGCCAGGGAGGGGAGGTGGGAAAAGAGGGAAGGGGAGAGATGAGAGGGCAGGGAAGAGGGCCACCGGCGCACCTGGCGCTCGGAGAGGTCGAGGTTGACGGCGATCTCGTATCTGCGGAGCCGGGTCAGGTAGTTATGGTGAGCGAACTCAGCCTCCAGCTCTCGCAGCTGCTCCTTGGTGAAGGCCGTGCGCTCCTTGCGGGCCTTGCTGCCAGCTTCTGGCTTCCCCTGGCTCTCCTGGTGGTCTGGGGAGAGAAGGCCGAGAGGCGACAAGGTTGAAGGGGCCCTGGTTCCCTCTCCCTCATCCTCAAGCAGCCAAGCAGCCTTTCCTGGTCTCTTTTTTTGGTTTATTTGTTTGTTTTGTTTTTTGGGGTTGGAGTCTCATTCTGTCACCCAGGCAGGTTGGAGTGCAGAATGGGTTAGGACTGCAAATCCTGGGGCCTCACCCCTAGACCTCAGTCAGAAACTCTTGGGATGGGTTTTGTGTTCTGTTTTAACAGGCTCCCCAGATGCTTCTATGCTTGGTCAAGGTTACAAGCCACTGCTCTACAACCTCACAACTCAAAGGGCGCCAGGAGTCAGCATCATTCACACCCCCACGCACCCCCACCCCGGGGAGCTAGTCAGACCTGCAGGGTCTCAGGCCCTGCCCTAGGCAGGCGGCCAAGTCTGCAAGGCCATCTGAACCCCTGTGAAGGGGGTTAGACGCTGCGGGGCCCAGTCATAACTGCCAACAGGTCAGGAGACACCCCGTGCCAGGTGCTGTGCCAAGCACCTTACACATATAAGCCTTTTAGTCCCCAGCAGCCTAACCAGGTGGTTCTGATGTGACTGCCATTTTATAGACCAGAAAATTAACACAGAACATAAACGAATTGTCCTCATCTACCCAGCCAGCGTGGGGGAAACAGGAATCAGACCTGGGTAGTTTCATTCTTAGATGGTTCAAATGGAATGCATTAGGAAGGGCTTATAAACTGTAAAGTACTGTAAAGAGCTGGGCTCGGTGGCTCAGCCTGTAATCCCGCGCCTTTGG
>NW_007247386.1:197897-198629 GCF_000164805.1 Carlito syrichta
TTTTTGAGTTGGAGTCTCACTCTGTCGCTCAGACTGGAGTGCAGTGGCAAGCTCCCGGCCACCCCAGGGCCGACCTGCTGGGCTCCAGCAATCCTTCCGCCTCAGCCTTTCAAGTAGCCGGAACCACAGGCGCGAAGCTACCACGCCAGGCACATTTTCTATTTAGCGTAGAGAAGAGGTCTCGCCAAGTTGCCTGGGAGGGTCTCGAACCCGTGGCCTTAGGCAATCCACTGGCCTCGCCTCCCAAAGTGCTGGGATTACAGGCTGAGCCACCGAGCGCCCTAGCGAGCAGATTAAGAGACAACTCTACCTTCGCTGTAATGGTGGTGGAGGAGGAAGGAGACCCAGGCACCCCCACAATCAATGAACCCACAATCGGCAGCACGCGGCTCTGGTTGCTGCAGGAACCTCCGTGTGGGCCTGACATTCACAAGTCTTGCACTTCGTGTCCTCATTTCACAAACCCGGAGGCCGAGGATCCGGCCCCTGGCCTCTGCTCCCGGCAAGATCCCAGCCCACTTTGTTGAGGGGCTGGGGAGGCGAGGGCTGGTCGTCTGTTCTCAGAGGCTGGGTCTAAACCGACCTGGAGTCCTGGGCGGGATTTGGACCCGGTCGTGAAGACGGAGAAGCTGCCCCCGTCAGCTGAGCCACCACATCGCGGAGGGAGCTGGGTAGGCAGGGACCCCAATGCACCCCGCGGGCCAGTTTGGAGCGCTGAGCCCCGCGGGCTCC
>NW_007247386.1:199280-218796 GCF_000164805.1 Carlito syrichta
CGACCCAGCCCTGCCTTTTCCTGGCGACTTGCCAGAGGTTTGGATCCCCTGCTGGACGCGTTGAGGAGTCGCTTCACCTCTCTGGGCTTCAGCCTCCTCATTAAGAAGTCGGGGGAAAGAAAGCACCCACCTCCCAGGGTTACTGGGAAGACCAGATCAGCTGGTGTGTGAAAAAAATGGGTTAGAAGCTAGAAGTGCAGCGCGCTGCGATGGCTCACGCCTGTAATTCCAGCACTTTGGGAGGCGGAGGCAGAGGATTACCTGAGTTCAGGGGTTCGAGACCAGCTGAGCAGCATGGTGAGACCTCCTCTCTATAATACATCAAAAAATCGGTTGGGTGTGGTGGTGCATGTCTGTGGTTTCAGCTACTTTGGAAGGCTGAGGTAGAAGGATCACCTGAGCCAGCATGCTGAGGCTGTGGTGGCCATGAGTGTACTCTAGCCTGGGCCACAGAATGAGACTTGGACTCAAAAACAAAACAAAACAAAACAAAACAAAAAACCAAATAAATAAGTAAATAAGCTAAAAGTGCTGGGGAAACAGTATTCTTCCAATTCATAAACCCCCCCCCACAAGTCCCATCTGAAGAGCTGGGGTGCACACAGCTGACACTCCATGCCTGGAGACTATTCCACCTCTCTATCCTCACATTCACCTCAATCCTCGCCATCACAGGCCTGTGGTAGAAAATGCTGTTCCCTTTGGCAGTCAGGGGATTTGTGTGATGACCTGACTAGTTGCTCTCTCCCTGGGGATGTAAGATTTTTCTCACTCTTGAATGTAGCTTGTAGTTGCTGCTGTGCCTGGCACAAAGTAAACATTTGCTAAATATTTGCTAAGTCACTCTGTTATTTTGTTTATTTTTGAGTCAGGGTCTCACTTTGTCACACAGGCTGGAGTACAGTGGCATGATCATGGTTCACCGCAGCCAACCTCTTGGGCTCAGGTGATCCTTCTGCCTCAGCCTCCCAAGTAGCTAATGCTACAGGCACAGGCCACCACGCCCGGCTGGTTTTTGTATTTTGTGTAGTAGTGAGGTGTCGCTCTGTTGCCCAGGCTGGTCTAGAACTCCTGGGCTCAAGCGATCCTCCCGCCTTGGCCTCCCATAGTGCTCAGATTACAGGCACAAGCCACCGAGCCCAGCCCCTAAATCACCCCCTGTTATACAGAGGACACAAGAACTCACCCAGTGTGCCTGGCAGTTTCTAGGTGGCTGAGGGGAGATTTGAGCTCAGGTGTATCTGACTGTAGCCAAGGCTCTCAGCCTTGGCGTTCGATTCTTCATCTTCTGCTTGGCTGGCCCGGGTTGGGCCTGGAACTGAATCCTGGAAGCTCTGCTTGTCTCCCCTTGGGGACTCCTGGGGACACTGCCTGGGTTGCCACCCATGCCCCCCTCCTCCCAGGCCTGCTTAGGGGTGCACAGGTGCCCCATGGTGTCCCTGGAAACAACTCCTACCCCCCAGTTCTGCATGTAATCCTCCCTGGAGAGAAGAAGGGAGCAGAGGGGAGGACCCCTTTGGAGCTGGATGTGTGGGCTGCCGGGTCTGCCAGCCAAGCTGCGCCACCCCTCCCCGCCTGCCTCTTACCATCCTGATTTAAGCTCCCAGGCTTCTGTGCCTGTTTCTAGAAGGGGAATAGAAGGAAGAGGCAAGGGCAGGGAATTGAGGGTCTTGGCTAAACCCCTGTGTGAGGCTTGGGGCAACGCCGGGTAATGGCGGGTGGGATACCGACTCTGGGAGGACCCTTGTCCCTCATCGCTTCCCAGAGTGGGATACACTGTCACCACTGCTGGAAATGATAAAAAGACCAGAGTACGGGATGCGAGCTATGAGGCTGGAGTGGAAGTTTCGTTTCTCTTTGTCCTGGAACAGTTTGACAAATTGCAATTTTTAAATCAAGATAAACAATAAACCCCAAACTCTGGGCGCTTTCATGCCATTCCTGGCTGGGTATTATCTACCGGCTCACCCACACAGTCCTGTGCACACTGCCCATGAAAATAACGCAACTCACCCCAAGATGGTTTGTTCCCCAGAGAGAGCATATTTGTTGGGGAGCCTCCCTCGACTCCCAGGGCCTCAGTTTCCCCATGTGTAGAAGTATAGAATTGGAATGGATTCTGTTTTCTGTGGTTGGGGGTGGCTGATATCAGAGTTCTTTCCCTGTAAGCCCTGATATCTCCTCTCCCTCTTCTTCCTTTTGAGTCAGAGTCTCCACTCTGCCACCTAGGCTGGAGTGCAACGGCACGATCACAGCTCACCACAGCCTCAACTTCCTGGGCTCAGGTGTTGCTTCTGCTTCAGCCTCCCCAATAGCTGGGATTACAGGTGCACAGCACCATGCCTGGCTTATTTTTTTATTTGTAGAGTCGAAGTCACATTACGTTGCCCAGGCTGGTCTTGAGCTCCTGGGCTCAAACAGTCCTCTCATCTCAGTCTCCCAAAATGCTGGGATGATAGGTGTAAGCCACCATGCCCAGCCTTCCCTCTTCCGTCCTTTGTTGAGAACCTCGGCCTTGATGAACTCTGAGCCTCTTCCAACTTCAAGTATTCTTGTCTCAACTTCTAGTTCCTACCTTCAGTCTGATCTGAGGTCTTGCTGTGTGCTGTGTCCCAAAGCCCTCCACGGCCCTCCCTCGGTCCAAAGATCAGGACTCATAGGGGCATCTCCCTCCCCATATAGGCTGGGTGGAGAGGAGTCGTATTTGCCGATGTACGGAGGACCCATCAGTGAGGCCAAGCCTCAGCGCCTGCAGGTGCTGGCTCTGAGGAGCTTTCTGACCTTGGACCGGTCTCTTACGTGTTCTCGAGTCTCAGTTTCTTCATTCACAAGGCAAGAGGGAACACGAAGAGGGTGGCAGGTGTTGTCAGCACCCAGCACAGTGCCTGGCACACAGTGGGGACACTGTCAGAAGAGCCTGACTAGTGTGGTGGCCTGGAGGTGGCTCAGGAGAGAGGACTCACGGCGGGGCCAAGCACGAGGCTCCTGAGGGCACTACATCCCTGGACCCGAGTGAAAGGGATGATTTTTACCGGTCTGACCTCCTAGCTACTATCCCTTCCCTGCTTTCCCACGCCTCTTCTTGGAGCTGTGTCTCTGGCCACTCTTGGCCACTGCTGCCACAGCCTTTTAGGGACCCACGATTTCAGGCACGGGCGCTAGATGTGGGCAGAGAGCAATCCACACCAACCCCCCTGGGGGATAGCAGGTGCCGCCCCGCCCACCCCAGGATCCTCGGTGGGTGCAGGGCTGAGAGGAAACAGACCACAGTGCCGGGGGGCGGGGGGTGATGCAAACAGGATGTGTGTGTGATTGCAGTTCCCATCCAAGGTGAGTGATTTCATGAATAGCTGTCATGTTTGGCAGGCCTTGCTGAAGGCAGCAGACGGCTTTATCGGGCCTCAAAGAGGTTCAGATGGACCTGGTGGGTTGTGCTGGTTTGGGGGCCTGTGCCTGCCTCCCTCTGGCTTTCCCAGTTTACAGAAACTCCTGCCCAAGACCAGGCAGAAACCCACATGCCCAGATCCCAGAAGCACTCAGCAGTGGACAATGACTCTTCCTCCCCAAAGATGAACCCTTTTGGGCTCTTATACATACGACCGAATCATGCAGAGTGGAACTGGGAGGAACTTAGAGGTTATCTAGTGTCCCCTTTTCATTTTACAGGCAAGCCTAGAGAAAGCAAGGGACTTCCCTAGGGACACATAGCAAGTGAGTGGCAGAATTGGGTCTAGAACCCAGTTTTTTTTATAGGAACCTATTTCCACACTACTGGGCTGCTTCCTGTTGTATCCATTTGGGGAGGGAGGGGCAAGGGTCTTACTCTGTTGTCCAGGGTTGGGTGCAGTGGTACGATCATGGCTCACCACAGCCTTGACCTCTTGGGCTCAGGTGATCATTCCACCTCAGCCTCCCCAGTAGCTGGGGCTCCAGGTGCACGCCACCATGCCTGGCTAATTTTTAAATTTTTTTGTAGAGACAAGGTTTCACATGTTGCCTGGGCTGGTCTCAAATTTCTGGGCTCAAGCAGTCCTCCCACCTTGGCCTCCCAAAGTGTTGGGATTACAGGCATAAACCACCACACCCAGCTTTGTATCCTCTTATTTATTCTGTAAATAAGGTGCACATTAGCCCTTTGAACAGATGAACAGGACCCAGAGATTAAATGACTTGCCCAAGGCCCCTGGGACCACTCCAGGGCAATAGCCACATGTCACACTGCCCTGGGGGCAATGATTATGGAGGCTGTGCCCACTCCAGGAATAGCGTCTGATTTCAGAAGAAAGGGTTAAAAATCAGACCCTTCGAAACATATCAGACCTGGTTGGAGCCAGACCAAGACCAGCTGGGTGGTCGCATCTTGGGCCTCTCTGCCTTCCTGGGGTTGGCCTGGCTTCCCACTGGGCCCCGCCCGCCCCGATGCCCAGGTCCCTTCCTCTCACTCAGGCGCCTGGAGAGGCCCGGGCAGGGCTTCCAGCCTCTTAGGGGAAGCCAGCGGTGGGGCCAGAGAAATCGGGGCGTGTTTTCTGGAGGAGAAGCAGGTTCTTCTGGAATGGGAATGCCTGGTGCTACAGTAGCCTCTGCTGGGTCCCCGGTGGGGTGGGCAGTGGTGAGGAAGAGAAGGAGCTGCAGCCTTAGGAGGGGCTGTGGGAGGCATCGGCAGCACTGGCCTTTGCTTATGTTCATACGCTCCAGCCGTCACCAAAGGGCATATGGGCTTCAGGGCCCGGGCCCACATTCACTGTTCCCCAACCTCTGTGCACCAGGAAAACAGGGAGAAACAAGAACTAGAAAAGGATGGCTGTGGGTCCCAGCCGAGGCCAGGGAGCGAGTCAGGGTGTCAGCGAGAGGGAGGGGGATGGGGCTGGCCTGGTGGTCTGCAGGGACCGGGAGTCGGGTCTGGGAAAGAAAGGGCTGCCCTGCCTCTGAATGGCCCCCGCCTGCCTGGGCCCAGGTGCCTCCAGTTATTCAAACCAGGGAAATAGCTGAGCAGGGCAGGACTTCTGACCCCTAAGCTGGCAGGGCAGCAGGGCCAACCTGGGGTGGCCCATTGGCTGACCTTCTCATGACCCGTGGGTTCCCTGGACCTTTCTGTCTTAGAAGCTGGTCAGGATCCTGCTACCTCACTAGAAATGGATTCTCCAGAGCTTCCCGACAGTATCTGGTTGCAGCTTGAGCAAGCCCAGGCCCAGGATTCGTGTGGGTGCCTCTGAGTTTAGATGGTGGCCGAAGCCTGGGGTCCCGCATGGGGTCACATCTGTCTTGTCAGAGGAGCGGACAGGAGCTCTAACCAGAGGCAGGGGACGCCCACAAGGGACGCAGGCCGTGTGTGGCACTGCTGTCTCTCCTCCCACACTGGTCCCTCCAGACCCCAAGGCTTCTTCCTTGCTGGGGGTTCTGGATTTGGAGTTGGCACGAGGGGGCTGCCACGGCTTGCCCCCCTCAGACTGCACCCCACCCAGTGCTGCAGCCACCCCGGGCCAGCGTCCCTCAGAGTCAGGCGGACCCGGCTGGCGGCAGGTGGCAAAGGTCCCAGCAGAGCTCGGGACGCCCTGTCTGGCCTGGCGTGGGCGCGTCAGGGGGAGGCTGAGGAGAGGAACACACTCACTCACGGGTCTGGGGAAACCCGACTGAGGGTTGTCAAGTGGGAGCAGCAGACGCCACGTCTCACTGAGTCCCTCGGTCACCATGGGAAGTAGATACTGTCATCTTCCTTCCTCAGAGGAGACTGGGGCTTGGGGTAGGTAGTGCTGGCGGGGAGGGTCAGGACTTCCTCAAGTTCACACAGTCAGGAAGCCGTGGACCAGGCACCTGAACCAGGCTGTCAGGTTAGCGCACTTGATGTCAGTCCTGACCCGCTTCCCCAGCACCATACTGTGACCCAGCAACGGGGGTGGGCACAGGCAGGAGCTCACCCAGCAGGGGACTCCCCAACCCTCCCATGCGACATTTACCAGTTGTCTATTTATTTCATCTCTTCCTTCCTCTGTCAAATAGCCTCCTTCTCTAGAGATTCATTCCTAAAACTGTAAACTGTCTCTACTTTTTTTTTTTTGAGTTGGAGTCTCACTCTGTCACCCAGGCTGGAGTGCAGTGGCACAGTCACAGTTCACCATGGCCTTGACCTCTTGGGCTCAAGCGATCCTTCCACCTTAGCTTCCCAAGTAGCTGGAACCCTCCACACCCGGCTAATTTGTTTTATGTTTTGTAGAAACAAGGTCTTTCTATATTACTCCTGGGCCCATGCAGTCCTCCCACCTCGACCTCCCAACATTCTGGAATGATTGGCCTGAGCCACCAAGCATGACCTGTCTCCACTTTTAAAGTCTCTCCTTGCTGGTGGAAAATGAGAACTCAGGGATTTGTCATGGGAAGAAACAGTACCCTATCCCAAGTGAAACGCTCCAGTGGCTGCTGGGAGCCTGGGCCAGGAAAGCTCTGGGGATGGGTACTGGTCTGAAGTGCCGCTTTTGCCAAAGGGGTTTTTAATGGGAGCACTCGTGCCATGGCTGGAACCTCGTTCCTGGCCCCACATGCCCTGTTATGGGACGAATTGTGTCAAAACTTTGACCCCAGGACCCCAGATGTGTCTGTATGAGGGGGAAACAAAACAAAAGCAATGGAATTCATTGATAAAAACGGGTGTGTTTGTTCTTACGTGTGTAAACTTCAGTCACCTTCAACCTTCTCAGAACTTCTAGATAAAAACTCTGGTTGATAATTTGCATCATGATTTGCAGAAGAAACGTCCCCGAGCTGTGGCAAACAAGTAACTGGCTCTTCCACCATGACGATGCACCTGTCCACGCCACACTGAGTGTTCAGCCGTTTTTGACCCAAAACAGCATGGCCCCTGTGCCCTACCCTCCCTATTCACCTCATCTGGCCCCGAGGGCATTTTTTTTTTTGTTTCCCTGGATGAAGAAAGTCCTCAAAGGGAAATGTTTTGCCGAAGTAGAAGAGGTGAAACAAAAAACGGCAGAAGCACTCAAAGGCATCAGCACTGACAAGTTCAAAAACTTTTTTGAGCAGTAGGAAAAACATCTCCAAAGGTGTATTGCGTCCACCGAAGAGGACTTTGAGGTGACTGGAGTTTGAACGTGTAAGAATAAATTTACAAATTGTAATAACTAAATTCCTTTTTTGGGGGGGTCCCCCCTCATATTGGAGACAGGGCCTTTAGAGGGGTGATTCAGTTAAAATGAGGCTGTCGGGGTGGGCTCCATCCAATCTGCCTGGTGTCCTTATAAGAAGCGGTGATGAGGCCACACACGGGGTTACCTGGGAAGGCCCTGGTACACAGTGCACAGAGAGAAGTTAGTGTGAGGACGTAACAAGAGGGCAGCCATTTGTGAGCCAAGGTGAGAGGCCTCAGGAGAGAACAGACTTGCCGACACCTTAGCTTAGACTTCTGGTCCCCAGGAGAGTAAGAAATTAAGTTTCTGTTGTTGACACCATGGTCTGTGGTGCTTTGTGGTGGCAGCCTGGGCCGACTGAAACACCCCCATGCCCCACAGCCAGTGCTCGCCACAGAGGACTGAGGGGGGCTGAGAGGAGCCACAGGAGACCCCTGTGCTTAGGAAGAAGTGCCCTTTCCTCTAGATTGGAGGACACAGCCACACACGGGACAGCTGGCCCTCTGGCTATCCTGTCATGGGAGCGTCCTGACTGCCTGTCCCTCTCATTTTCCAGCCACATCAGCCCCGCTTGCCTTCAGCCAAGGTGGCCCTGGGACTGAGGAGCCGACCTCGGTACCCTGTGGAGGTTTGGGGGTGTTTATGAGGCTTTCTGACCCCAGCACGCACGCTGACCCTGACTGAAGTCTGGCTCTCTGAACATCTTTCTCGCAAGCGAGGCTGTGAAAGTCCTGATGCCTTTTACAGAAGCGCAGGACCCAGGATGGGAGCCCTCATCTCAGGCGGGGGAGCTGCTCCCAGGGAGAAGGTGGGAACATGAACAAATGAATGTCAGGCCACAGCTGAGGCCGTTGACCAGATACCCCATGGGCGTCTCCTGTGTGCACATGTTTCACTAGGTGCCAGGGAGACTACACGGAATGAGGGCATCATTCCAGCCCTCTAGACACTTCGATTTCAGGGGGAGAGATGGCCATATGCCTCTATGACTCTGGATACAAGATCAACTATGCTTCGATGCCGCTGTGGACATGTAAACAGGGCTCATGCTGTGTGTGGGAGAGAGGTTGGGAAGGGATTCTTGGACGCTCAACAAACTAGAAAGCTGGCATGGTGGCTTTTGCCTGTCATCCCAGCACTTTGGGAGGCCAAGACAGGGGGACTGCTTGAGTCCAGGAGTTCGAAACTAGCCTGGGCAACATAGTGAGACCATGTCTCTATAGAAAATAAAAAAATTAGCCAGGCATGGTGGTGTGTGCCTGTAGTTCCAGGTACTCAAGAGGCTGAAGCGGGAAGATCGCCTGAGCCCAGGAGGTCGAGGTTGTGGTGAGCTGTGATCGTGCCACCGCACTCCAGCCTGGGCATTAGAGTGAGTTCCTGACTTAAAATAAATAAATAAATAAATAATTAAGAGTAGAAGAAAATTACCTCAACATAATAAAGGCCATATGTGAAAAGCCCACAGCTAATACCACACTTGATGGTAAAAAATGGGAAGCATTCTCTAAGGCCAGGAACAATGCAAGAATGCCCGCTCTCACCTCATGTATTCAACATAGCGCCGGAAGTTCTAGCCAGAGCAATCAGGCAAAAAGAAGAAATGACAGAAATCCACATATGAAAGGAAAAAGAAAAATTATCTCTATTTGCAGATGACATGATCTAGCATGTAGAAAAACCTAAAGATTCCACCAACAACCCCTTAAGAACGAATCAATTAGCCGGGCTCGGTGGCTCAGCCTGTAATCCCACGCCTTTGGGAGGCTGAGGTGAATGGATTGCCTGAGCCCGCGGGTTCGAGACCCGCCTGGGCAGCGAGACCTCATCTTTACAATAAATAAAAAAATCAGCCGGGCGTGGTAGCGCATGCCTGTAATTCCGGCTACTCGGAAGGCTGAGGCGGAAGGATTGCTGGAGCCCGGCAGGTTGAGGCTGCGGTGGCCGGGAGCGGCCACTGCACTCCGGTCTGGGCGACAGAGTAAGACTCCAACTCAAAAAAAAAAAAAAAACAACGAATCAATGAATTCAGTAAAGTCACAGTATACAAAATAATTCACAAAAATCAGTGTTTCTACTCACTAACAACGAGCAGTCTGCAAGGCAAATTAAGACGATAATCCCACTTATAATAATATCAAACAGAGTAAAATACTTAAGAGTAAACTTAACCAAGGAGCGAAAGACCTATACACTGAAAGCTACAAGATGTTGTTGAAATAAAGAAGATGCAAATACGTGGAAAGACATTATGCTTGTGGATTGAAAGACTTAATATAGTTAAGTATTCACACTACACAAAACGATCTAGAGATTCAATGTAATCCCGGTCAAAACCCCAATGATTTTTGGGGCAGAAATAGAAAAATAAATTCTGAAGTTCAGATGGAATGTCAAAGGACTCCAAATAAATAGCCAAATCAATCTTGAGAAAGAAAAACAAAACTGGAGGCCTCACAACTTCTACTTTGAAAACACACTGTGGCTGGGTTCAGTGGCTCAGTTTGTAATCCCAGCACTTTGGGAGGCTGAAGTGAGTGGATTGCCTGAGCCTGTGGGTTCAAGACCAGCCCAGGCAAGTTGGCAAGATCTTGTCTCTACAATAAATAAAAAATTAGGCATGGTAGCATGTGCCCGTGGTTCCAGCTACTTGGAAGGCTGAGGCAGAAGGATCGCCGGAACCCAGCAGGTTGATGCTGGGGTGGCTGTGAGCATGCCATTGCACTGCACTCCAGCCTGGGCGATGGAGTGAGACTCCAACTCAAAAAAAGAAAGAAAGAAAGAAAACACATTGCAAAGCTACAGTAATCAAAACATTATGGCACTGACATAAAGAGACCTAGACCAATGGAACAGAATAGAGAAGCCAGAAGTAGACCCTCACATATATGGTTAAGTGATCTTTTACAAAGTTGCCAAGGCTACACAACGGGAAGGGGATCATCTCTTCAACAAATGGCGCTGGGAAAACGATATTTACATGTGAAAGAATAAAATTGGACCCCTACCTTATACCATATACAAAAAGTAACTCGAAACGAACTAAAGATCTAAATGTAAGACCTAAAGAATATAAAACTGGCCGGTCGCAGTGACTCAGCCTGTAATCCCAGCACTTTGGGAGACTGAGGTGAGAGGATTGCCTGAGTCAAGGGGTTCGGGACCAGCCTGGGCAACTTGGTGAGACTTTGTCTCTACAATTAATCAAAAAATAAGCCGGGCATGGTAGTGCACCCCTGTAGTCCCAGCTACTTGGAAGGCTGAGGTAGAAGGATCGCCTGAGCCCAGCAGATGGAGGCTGCGGTGGCCGTGAACGTACCACTGCACTCCAGCCAGGGAAACTGAGTAAGACTCCAACTCCCCCCAAAAATAAATAAATAAATAAATAAATAAATAAATAAATAAATAATAAAACTACTAGAAGAAAACGGGAAATCTTTATGCCAATGATTGGCAATGATTTCTTGGACATGACTTCAGAAACACAAGCAACAAAAGCAAAAATAGACAAATAGGAATTACATCGAACTTTAAAAACTTCTACACAGCAAAAGGAACAATCAACAGAATGAAAAGGCTACCCACGGAATGGGAGAACATTTTTCAAACTATATATCTGATGGGGGGTTAATATCCAGAATATATAAGAACTACAATTCAACAACAAAAACCAAAGAATCCAATTCAAAATGGGCAAAGAAGTTAAACAGACATTTCTCTAAAGTCAATATACAAATGGCCAGCAAGCACATAAAAAATACTCATCACTAATCATTAGGGAAATGCACGTCAAAACCACGAGATATCACCTCACACCCATTAGGACGGTCACCGTACAAAAAACTGCAAATAACAAATGTTGGTGAGGATGAAGAGACATTGGAACCCCTGTGCTCTGTCGGTGGGAATGTAAAATGGTGCAGCCACTATGGAAAATGGTATGAAGTTTCCTACAGGAATTAAAAATATAGTCGCCATATAGTAGTAATTCCACTTCTGGGTATAGATCTAAAAGAACTGAAAATTCAGTCTCAAACATTTGCACGCTGTGGATTAAGAAAAGGTGAGCTAGGCACAGCAGCTCACGCCTGTTATCGTAGCAGCACTTTGGGAGGTGAAGGCGACAGGATTGCCCGAGTCCGGGGGTTCGAGGCCAGCCTGAGCCACTTGTCGAGACCTTGTCTCTACAATAAATCAAAAAATTAGCTGGGTGTGGGGGCATGCGCCTGTGGTCCCAGCTAATTGGAAGGCTGAGACGGAAGGATTGCCTGAGTCCAGCAGATAGAGGCTGTGGTGGCTGTGAGCGTGCCATTGCACTCTAGCCTGGGCGACAGAGTGAGACTCTGATTTTAAAAAAACCCAACAACAAAAAACACATGACATAAGCCTGGAATACAAAGCAAAGACCTCATCTCTACCAAAAAAAAAAAGAAAAGAAAAGAAATTAGCTGCATGTGATGGTGCACGCCTGTAGTCCCAGTTACTCAGGAGGCTGAGGTGGGAGGATCCTTCTGCCTCAGCCTTCCAAGTAACTGGAACCACAAGTGCGTGCTACCATACCAGGCTAATTTTTGATTTATTGTAGATACGAGGTCTTGCCGAATTGCCCAGGCTGGTCTCGAACCCTTGGACTCCCCTCCCCTCCCCTTCCCAAAATGCTGGGATGACAGGCGTGAGCCACTGCACCCGGCTATGTTATGTATTTGTGACCACAATTTAAAAGCAAAGAGATTTCAAATATAAGATGTCCCACAGTAAGACATCGCAGGAGAGTTCCTTTATGAAGTTGCAAGCAGAAGTCAGAAAGTCAGCACAGTTTGTAGCAGATTCTGTACTTTAAAATCTCTCAACTGTAGCTTTCCCAGATTTTGATGCTCCATACAAGTGTAGTAATAATTTTTTTTGAAAAAAAAGAAGGACGAGGCTGGGCTCCGTGGCTCAGCCTATAATCCTAGCACTTTGGGAGGCTGAGGCGAGTGGATTGCCTGAGCCTGCGGGTTCGAGACCTGCCCTTGTCTCTACAATGAGCCGGGCATGGTAGTGCGCGCCTGTAGTTCTGGCTACTTGGAAGAATGGCTGGAGCCCAGCAGGTCAATGCTGGGGTGGCCGTGAGCGTGTGTGCCACTGCCCTCCAGCCTGGGCAATGGAGTGAGAATCCAACTCAAAAAAAAAAAAAGGACAAGCATAGTCTTGGAGTGGTGGCTTTTGAACGGATGTTAAAATAAATAGGAGTCCAGCAGAGAGGTTGGGGGTGGGGAAGGGAAGCACTAACCCGGCCAGGGGAAACTGCCAGAGCAAAGTTAGAAAACACAGGGTGTGTTTGCAGGGCCAGTCCACTGGTGGGGCTTCGTGGCAGGGTTGGTGGAGGGAAGGTGAAAGTGGTAGCCTGTGGATGCCATGAAGAGAAGGAGAGACTGGGCTTGGTGGCTGAAGCCTGTCATCCCAGCACTTTGGGAAGCTGAGGTGAGAGGATTGCCTGAGCCTGCGGGTTTGAGACCAGCCCGGGCAACTCGGTGAGATATCTCCATAATATTTCAAAAAATTAGCTGGTTGTAGTGGCGTGTGCCTGTTGTTCCACTACTTGGAAGACTGAGGCAGAAGGATCGCTGGAGCCCAGCAGGTCGAGGCTGTGGAGGCCGTGAACGTGCCCCTGCACCCCAGCCTGGGTGACAGAGTGAGACTCTGACTCAAAAATAAACAAATACATAAGCAAACAAACAAATAAATGGGGAGAGGGAGCCCATATGTGGAGGTTGAGGTCGTTTCTTGCAGGGGAAAAACCAGGCAGGATGAGCCTGGGGAACACACATGTCGGGGCTGAGGAGGACGGGATGAGTGTGATGACAGGTGCGACCCAGCAGCCTGGGGACAAGTGAGCAGCGCTGAGTCCCAGCACAGCGGCTGCCTGGGCCGGCGACGCGATTCACCTGCAGCCGGGCTGATCACAGGCAACCTTTCCTTGAACCCATCAGGAAATCACCACGAAATCTCCCTTCCCATAAATTAAAGGCGACCTAGGTAGCGTCCACCTCCATTTGGGAGAAAACAACAGGGCCTCCGCAGCTGTCCCTGCCAGCAGGGGCCTTTAACCCCCACTGGTCTGGGGCTGGGAGCAGTTTGGGTAAGATAACAAACACTGCTGGTCTCCGGGAGGGGGCAGGAACCCCGCTTTCTCCACCATTTATCTGAGCAGTTCAACTCTAGCTTCCTTTGGGAGTGGGCGGGGAGCTGGTGCGGATGGCAGAGGAAGGAGAAAGGACGCTCAGTGACGGAGCCTCCTGGCCACTGCAGCACGGGGTACACTTGCCAGGCATGACTCTCCCCACCACCTCTACAACAGAGCTCCGAGCTCCAAGCCCCTGATCCATGGCAACCGGATTTTAGGACCAAAACAACTGTTAGAAGTTCCCACATGTTCTACCCCAGACTCAGGGATTTCTGAGACAGTGTATTTGAAATATTCCATTCCACTAGCCTCCACAAACAAGAATATTTGTCAGACCCTGTGTTCTGGAGGCTGGTTCAGGAAACGCGGGCCTGGAAGCATTCATGGCTGCTATGTATTGAACTCCTACTCTGTGCCAGGCATAGCGTTCATCTCATGGGGCACTGCATTGTACCTGCCCAGAGACTCTATCCAGAGGTGCTGTTGTTACTTTCCCATTTCACAGTTAGGGAAACAGAGGCTTCAGGAAGTTAAGACCCTTCCCAAAGTTGTGCAGTCTGTCTGGCCGACTGTGAAGCACCACAGAAAACACACTTCTGATCCAGCTGGTTTAACCTTCCTGTTAGAACTAAGGATCTGCATGTGAGCACTCATGTCGACCACCAAATGCAGTGGGCACCGAAACCCTTGGTGATCAAGATAGATTATATATATATATATAAATCTTTTTTTGCTTTTGAGGTGGCGTCTCACTCTGTCTCCCAGGCTGGAGTGTAGTGGCACACTCCCGGTCACCAGAGCCTCGACCTGCTGGGCTCAAGCGATCCTTCTGCCTCCGCCTTCCAAGTAGCTGGAACCACAGGCACGCGCCACCACACCTGGCTAATTTTTTTGATTTATTGAAGAGACAAAGTCTCGCCAAGTTGCCCAGGCTGGTCTAGAACCCCTGGGCGCAGGCAGTCCTCTCACCTCCGCCTCCCAAAGTGCTGGGATTACAGAGGTAAGCCACTGCACCCAGCTGATAAATAATATTTTAATGCAGTGCTTACAAAACTCAAAATCAATGCAGAAACTGGATAATGAGCAAAATTTTAAGTAGAGAGAGGATCCAACCAGTGGCTTGGGGTGGAGGGCCTGGCGGGTGTTCTTCATGGGTCGGTCTCTGAGCTATTGTGGACCTTCCTCATCACTTGCCCCTTTCTTTCTTAGGAAGCTGAGGCAAATTCCAAACTGAGGCTCGGGCACCTGGGCACAATTTCCCTGCTGAACGGAGACTGGGTCTGGAGCCACACGGGAATGAAGGAAGTTGGCTTGCTGGGCCCTTCTTCACACCACTGAGGGGACCCTGTGGGAGAGCCCGGGGCCCCTCCCAGGTGGGAACCTTCCAACCCCATGACGCTGTTCCTGGAGCGTGCAGGCCATGCGTGTGCGCGGACACTGCCAGTCCCTCGCCGAGAAGAAGACAGTGCCTTTGGGTGTTGCTGAAACTCTGGTGAGGAGAGATTTTGCCCTTGGCCCATCCCTTCCCGGAGCCTGGGGCACTCACTCCTGGGGCACTCACTCCTGTGGAGACGTGCAGGGGCGGCAGCGGCAGGCGCCCGGGAGGGGAAGTCACACAGAGCTCCCTCTCCCCAGCAGGTCTCCAGCCAGGGGCAGGAGCAGTTAGTTTGGGGATGAGGATTCAGAGGGCCCTTCTAAGGGCGGGCTGTGGCTGTCCCCACCCACCGTGAGCCCTTGCAGGGGCTTCCCCAAGCAGGGAGACCAAATTTCCTTTCAGAATGAGGAGTCAGTTTGAAGTCTACCGGTGTGGGATTTGGGTCTGAAGTCTGGGGCTTGAGCTCCCTTCTGGGGTGACCCATTCTCCCGGTTTGCCCAGGACTGAGGGCTTGCCCGGGACGTGGGCTCTTCAGTGCTAAAACCAGAAAAATCTACACAAATTGAGAGGGGTTGCTCCCTCTATTTTCAGCCCATTCTTTCCGCGTCTTCCCTCAAACTTTCAATCTCTCCTTTTCCATGTGGATAGAAGTGAGATGCTAACACAACCTGCCGTCTCCACCTCCCAAACCCGCAGGACCCTAAAGAGCCGTCATCCGTGTCCCAAAGCACCTTGGCGCTGCCCATCAGCGCACCCCCCACAACCACCAGAGGGCTCCTCTTCCTCCCACTTTGAGCTCTTTGGAGTGAGACCACCTTATTCATCTCAGTATTGCCAGAACTCGGCAAAGAGCAAGGACTAGAGAAATCCACGCTAAGTCAAAGTGCTTTGTAAAGCCAAGCGAAATGTCCTCACTCATTGGTCGGTGCCTCCTTTGCTGGCCTGGCCTGCTTATCCCGTGGGGACCCCCTGAGGAGGTCCTCTGTAGGCTCAGACATGTTTGCCCCCAAGGGCAGCTGTCAGGAGGACCGCAGGACAGCGGAGAAGGAAGCTGGGACACTGCCTTGTTCTGGGCGGACCGGGGACAAGGACCCAGACAAAAGTGAATGGATAGTGATGGAAGCCAGAGCGGGCCTCCTGGGGAGTTGGGGAAAGGGCTTCACCTGGGAGCTTAGCAGACAGGCCAACCCCACCTGCGCCTCTGGAGCCGGGCTTCCCCCAAGGGCCGGCCCTCGGCTGCCTGCCTCCCTGCCCCTCCCGGAGGCCAGCCATCCTTCAAGAGGGCTCCCTGGAGGGCTGCTCTCTGGGGGTCAGCCAGAACTTGGCAGCTGAGCTGTCCCCTTGGCCTGGTGGACCGTCTGCCCCCGTCTCAGCTTCCACCTCCCCCCCACCCCTCGCCTCTCCCATCCCATTCTAGGCTTGCCCTAGGTCCCTGGAGATGTAGGGTCCTGGCTCTGGGTGGCCGCCTAGGGTCCCAGCCTCGGTCCTAATGCTCCAAGCCTCGGTCTCAGCCGACTGCCCTAGTGAGGTGAGGGAGTTCTGTGGCTCCGAGACCATTTGGAGCTGGCTGAAGCATGGGGCGGGGGGATATGACTCAAAGTCAGCCTGGACTCAGGAAAGCCCCTCTCTAGCCCTTGTCTACACCAGAGGTTCCATCCCACGTGGCCTCCACATCCTTGATGATCCTGGTTCATTCTCTTGCTGATACACCCTTCCTGGGGCGCAGCTGTGCTGGGGACAGAGAGATAGCCCCATCAGCAGAGAATTCCATGACTTCGAGTAAGAGAAACCCCAAAGGCAGCTAGTCTGGTCTCCTGCATCCGGGTAGGGTAGACAGTCTCGCTTGAAACTCATGGTCAAGGCTCAGAGAGGTTGAGCAGCCCAGAGCTACACAGTAAAGGCATGGTCAGCAACTCCTCAGCCACCTACCTGAACCCTCCTTCCTCCGTCTGGATGATTTCTTCTCTGTCTCACTGGCAGTGCTCCCAAGCACCCCGAAGTCCTCACCTGGGCCCCCCGTGGCATCCACCAGGCCTGGGCTGCTGGTCCCCATCTCCCCGGAGCCCCCGGGCGGGCCTGAGCTGGGCCTGCACCGGGCCTCCGAGACCGGGAAGTGCCAGTCGGGGGGCTGCGGGAAGGCGGGGTGCTGCTCGGTGAAGATGCGCTCCTCCTGGGGCAGGGTGTGCGGGGTGGCCGCCAGGCAGGAGGCCGAGAAGTCGGGGTACACTGCAGCCGCGGTCACCGGGAAGTCCGGCTTCTGGTGAAAGGAGAACGGGGTTGGCGGGTAGTGGGGTGGCCCCGAGGCCCCGCTGCCTTCGGAGTGGGGGTTTCGAAGGCAGCCCCAGCTGGGGGCTGGGGGCCGGGGGCTCCGAATGCAGCTGCTGGCCGCAGGATCCATCCGTGTCTGCCTCACGCCTCGGTCCTTTCACAGTTCGACACTTTTTATAGGCAAATTTTCAAAAATGCAAAAAAGAAAAAATGAAATAGGAGGGGGAAGATATTCGATCGAAAATTCAGCCCAGGAACCAAAACAAAAACCAAAGCTAACGTCTCGCCTTAACGTCCGCACAGGTGTGGCTGCGACCCCGTGCGTGCACACACCTGTGTCAGGTCACTCCGCGCCTCCTGTCCCTCCGACACACAGGTCTGCCTACTGGGGTCTCTTGCACGTGTGTGTGTCGCCCGTGACACTAGACATGTTCTTGGCCCCAGCCCGGACGTCCCAGCTGATGAGGAGAGCCCCAAGCGAACGCCTGCAGAGGGCTGGCCTGCAGAGGGCTGGCCCGGGGCTGCAGAGACACACTTTTAAATCCTGCGGTGGGGAGAGAGTGACACATTTCTGGAGTGAAATGTGAGAGAGGAGAGGGAGGAGTTAACCCGCACACACAAGATCGCCTCCAACCAAAACCCTAGCAGGCAACTATTAATCATCAGAAACCTTATATGCACATCTAATGGGATTTGCAGATGGAGACTTTTAAAGAAACATTGTCTGTATTTTTTTTTAAGGAGAGAGCAGCGCGCACACACGTGCGCGCGCGCGCGCACACACACACACACACACACACACACACACACACACTTTAATGTGCCTGCTGTAACACTATGAAGTTATTTTTATTGCACTGTTAACAAAATTCCCCAAGTCTTGGATTTGGAAAGAGCCTTAAGTCAGGTCCAGAATCCATCAGATGCCAAATTCCAGGGGGCGGGGTGTGCAGTAAGGACAAGAGACAAGCTTGGTGATTGCATTTGATTTAAAGGCCCTTCCGCGCTGCTTGCGGAAGAAGGAAGGTGGATTACAAGAAATCTTTTTTGCAAGTCTCAGTGGTCCACTAGGGTCTGTGGTCTAAAGAAAGGCACACTCGAGAAAGAAAGAATTTCTCTCTGCCCAGAGTGACATTCTCACTTTCTCGGTAACTTGCAAAAACAGTCCGATTCTTCCTTCCGCTCCTTAACCTCCAGCTCACATGCCAATTAGCCACACTCTGCCCCTGAGAGGCTGTAAGTCGTTTTTCTCCATGGCTACGGCAAAGCTCTTGAATATAAGGTCCCTGAAGTTTCTTCAGGGCTTCCCACCTGCTCCCTGACCCCCAGCCTCCACCCACCTGTTTCACTTTCTCTTCCCCAGAGACTGAGGCCTCCAGGGAATCTGGGGTGTGGGATTAGGAATCAGGCGCCTCTCCTTCCCCAAAGGAGTCTCTTAGGCAAACGGTCACCCAGGTCTCCTGCTGGCATATGTCACAGGATGGCCAGTCCGTGTGCTGTCTCCCCTGGTCGGTCTGGCTACCTCACGGCCGGGTCCTGCTGGTCTCTCTGGAGGATTCGTTCTCGGAGGATGACGTTGCTAACATCCAGGGCCCGGATCTCCTTCCTTCCTGGATGTTTCCACAGCCCAGGCCAGCAGGATCCAGGCAGAAGCAGGAGTGCGCCTTCACAGCCAGGCCACTCACTGCTAGCTGGTTGCAAAGCCCCCTGGGGATTCCTGAGGAGGGTCCATGGGTCTCAGCTCCACAGCCTGGAGGGGAGCCCTGGGGGACTGGTGCAGAGGGTCCTAGGAGGAGGGTAAGGGGCCCTGGGGTTGTGGACTTGCCTTTAACTCAGAAACTCCAGTCAGATACCCATCCCTGGGGGCAGGGGAAGCTGTGAAGTTGTGTACACTCGTCATGAAAAGACATACCCTCCTCTGGAGTGAGTGGCCAGGGTGTCTTCCCGCAGTAGAGGAGATGGGTCATGACCACAGACCAGACTCCTCTCTCTGCTGTGTCCAGGGCTTGGCTGCGCTGCACACAATGCTCTCTGGAGCCTCACCACTCTCCTAGGATGGGGAGAGCAAGAATCATGTCTGCATTTTGCAGACAAGAAAACTGAGCCTCAGACGCATGACTGGGTGGGGCAGAATCACACGATGGAGAAATGGCAGGACCAGGAGCAGCCCTCAAGCATGTAGCTGTTCAGTTAAAGCAGGCCACATGCAGAGGAAGGGACATGGGGTTTGAGGTTATACTGGTCTCAGTTCAAATCCCAGGTCTGCCATGTGTGCCCTGGGATCTCACCTTCTGAGGCAAGTGCTATCATTATCAGCGCTGTTTTTCAGAAAAAGGCTCTGATGCACAGCGAGACTGTGTAACCTATACAAGAGCACACAGCAGGGAAGTGGAGGGCCCAGGATTCAAACCCACACAGCCAGGCGCACACAGACATTAGTGCATTTTCAATGACATCCTCTTTGTGAAGGGCAGCGTAAGTCACAGATAAACATGGCTCACTTTCTAGCATGTCTCTTTCTCATCAACCTTGATGATTCCGGAAGGGAACTGGCAATCACTGAGGAAATTCTAC
>NW_007247386.1:218831-220494 GCF_000164805.1 Carlito syrichta
GCTCTGTGCTTTGAGGGTTCTGGAAGGAATCTGTGGGAGGCTGGGAGGAAGATCTGGCCTGTCAACTTTCCTAGGAAAACCCTCCCCGGTCCTGGCGGGCTGTAACAAGATTCCTGCTTGGTCTCTGCATCTGGCCCAGGGATCCCGTCCCAGGGAAGCCCAGCCTCCTGGCCCTTTGCCCCTGGAAGGGGTGGGCCCTGGGTCACGGTGGGGTGGGCGGGGAGGTCATGAGGGCCACAGGGAGGGAGCACAGCAGGGCGCTCTGCCCTGAGAACACAGGACCCTGGCACCCCGGTACCCCTGCAGCTGCTGGCGTCTGTCAGACACCCTGCGGGGCACGGCCGGGGGCCTGATGGCCTCTATATCTTCCTGACAGGCCCCTCTTCGGAGGCCAGGAAAAAACAACACAGATCCTCCCCTCACAACAACCCATTTGTTAGATGAAGCCCGGGCACCAGCGCCTTTAACCTCCTCAAAGTCAGCCTGTCCCCGTCGAGGCCCCCCAGGCCTGTGAGACAGAGATGGATGGAGGTGGCATGTGTAGAAAAAAGCCCTGCGGCCTCGCAGCCTGGAAGGGCGGGGACCCCGGTTTCTGGTTGTTGTTGGGGGAGCAGGGGAGGAAGAGGCAGAGGAAGAGTGTGACTAAGGAGGGTCCCCGGGGGCGGCCTGGTCACACCTGAGCCATCCCAAGGAACTTGTGGAATCCCCCACCTCCCTCGTGCATGACAAGCAGGGGCGTCAAGGATGTGTCTGTGCCTGGCCACTACACCGGCCTGTGTCTGGAGATGAAAGGGTGTCAGGGAAGAGAAGGGCCCCAGGCCTTGGGTCTGAACATGTGGGTTCGAGGCCTCTCCTGTGCAGTCTCAGAGAAGTCACGCCCCTTCTCTGAGCTTCAGTTTTCTCACTGGCAAAATGGAGTCGACGGTACCGGCCTCACCTGACGGTTGTGAGCCTAAAGGAACTTACATCTGAGAAGAGGGTTGGCCACTCCTAGAGGATGACGCCCTTGAGGGATGGCCATGCCTTCTCTTCCCTTGGTTCTGTGGAACCACCGGGCAGGCCACATCTCTGTGGGCCAAAACCTTCGTGACACAGGGGTCAAGATCATGGCCTTGGCAACCAGGAGGGTGTGGATTCAAATCCCAGCTCTGTCATTAATAAGTGAGCCTCAGTTTCCTCATTTGTAACATGGGGATAAACGCCTTCCTTCTGCACTGGGTTGCTGAGAGAAGTGATGAGGTGATCTGGGAGAGATCTTGTCATAGCCTGGCCGACCGTGGTAACGTCTGGATGATGACAATGACGACATCTGAGATTTTTGCTTTACAGACACCTCCAGAAGATCCTTGCGAAATATGTATATGCTGCAACCCCCTGGGGCCCCCTCCCACTGTGGAAGCCTTTCTGTCCTCTCAATAAATCATGCTTTCTTAAAAAAAAGAAATATGAGCCGGGCTCGGTGGCTCAGCCTGTAATCCCGCGCTTTGGGAGGCTGAGGTGAGTGGATTGCCTGAGCCCACGGGTTCGAGACCTGCCTGGGCAGTGAGACCTCATCTCCACAATAGATCAAAAAATCAGCCGGGCGTGGTAGCGCACGCCTGTAGTTCCGGCTACTTGGAAAGCTGAGGCGGAAGGATCGCCGGAGCCCAGCAGGTCGAGGCTG
>NW_007247386.1:220685-222631 GCF_000164805.1 Carlito syrichta
AAAAAAAAAAAAAAAAAAAAAAAAAATGTATATGCCACCACGGAGGGGACAAGATGGGACTTTCACTCATAGTGGAACATGTGCAAGAACACCTGCTCTCCAGCGAGACCTTGAGGGATGGGACAGGGGACAGGCACATTTTGGATATGGCTGTGGACCACGATGCTTCCTTTTTTTGAGTCAGAGTCTCTGTCGCCCAGGCTGGATGCAGTGGCACACTCACGGCCACCGCAGCCTCGACCTGCTGGGCTCAGGCGATTCTTCCACTTCAGCCTTCCAAGTAGCTGAAGCACAGGCAAGTGCCACGACACCTGGCTAATTTTTTGATTTACTGTAGAGATGAGGTCTCGCCATGTTGCTCAGGCTGGTCTTGAACCCTTGAACTCAGGCAATCCTCTTGCCTCCACTTCCCAAAGTGTTGGGATGAGCCACCACCGGGACGCTCTCTCCTGGGGCTGGAATTTAATTGAAATGTACATATATACAAAAAAATGTACATAGGTGTCCTTTGCATCTCAAAAGGCTTTGAGGCAGCAGGGCTGCTAGTCTGCCCTACAGAGCTTTCGTGAGGCTCAAATAATAGACCAGACAGAGTTGAGTAGACTGCAGAAGGCAGGCCTTCAACAAAGGTCCCAGATGCCCCCGGGAAGTCTGCCAGGTGGGGCCAAGACATTCCACCCCAGGGACCAATAACAGGGCCTTTCTCTAAATCCCAGAAAACCCTAAACCTTGGGAGACAAGACCCGCAGGTGAGTTTGCTCTTGTGTGTATCTGTTTTTAAAGTTTTGATGCTGACAGTCACTTGTTTGCTAACAAGACTGTGGGCAGAAGCCTGGCTTAGTTTCCCCAACTGTAAGGCAGAGGCTCACTGGGTAGACACCGAGCATATGGGCACCTTCCAGGCGCTCTGGGCCTAAAGTTGCTGGAGACATGTAGACTTCTTACCAAGCAGCGGGTGGGGCCCCTGACAAGGAGTGGGAGGAGAAGGCGGACCACCACTGTCCCCACCCCACCACCTAGCACCTGGGGCCTCCTCCTCCAGGCTGGCTGTTGACACTCAACTGTCATGTTCTCAAGTAACACAGAAAAGGAAAGACACCCAGACTCTCCCCGCCTGCGCCCATTTTAAGGAGGCTTTCTAGCGCTCCTGTTCAGCGACTCTAGACTCACTGGCCGCAGGGAGCTGCAGGGGAGGCTGGGAGATGCGGCCTGTCGCCCTGGTGGCCCCAGTGACCCGTCCCTCTTCTCCTTCCCTGTCAGAACCTGCTCTCAAGGGAAGGAACAAGGCAGGGCTGTCAGACCAAGCACAGGGTGCCCGGTTAAGTGTGTTCCGGGAAACACTTGGGACATACCCAGGCTAAGGAATTGTGTGTTGTTTATCTGAAGTTAAAATGTGACTAGGTATCCTGTTTTCTTCTTCTGAATCTGGCAACCCTCACCTTCAGGACGGAGGCTCCACGCTGGGACACTGCACTTTGACAGAAGGCTCTGGAAGGAAGCTTTAAAGGGGGCCTTCCAGCCGGGCTCGGTGGCTCAGCCTGTAATCCCGCGCCTTTGGGAGGCCGAGGTGAGTGGATTGCCTGAGCCTGCGGGTTCGAGACGCGCCTGGGCAGCGAGACTTCATCTCTACAACAAAAAATCAGCCGGGCGTGGTAGCGTGCACCTGTAATTCCGGCTACTCGGAAGGCTGAGGCGGAAGGATCGCCGGAGCCTGGCAGGTCGAGGCTGCGGTCCGGCCACCGCACTCCAGTCTGGGCGACAGAGTGAGACTCCAACTCAAACAAAATAAAAAATAAAAATAAAAATAAGTAAAGGGGGCCTCCCCAGGGGAGGTATGGTGCCGAGCGGGGTTGTCTTTGGCTGTGGCCTGTCAAGTTGCTGGAGGAGTCCAGGGTCCCCCAGGAAAGCAGAGGGGGGAGGCAGGGGGGAGGCAGAGGGGAAGCATG
>NW_007247386.1:222651-227983 GCF_000164805.1 Carlito syrichta
AAGCATGGAGGCCCGGGGGGGAGGGAATGAGGACAAAGGTGAGCGCCCCTGGGCTGGAAGAAAGAGAGGAGGGAGGCCAGCCTTGGCCAAGCCAGTGGGAGACTCTGCTGCCCACCTCCTGGGCCTCCCTTCCTGGGCCTCCCTTCCCAGCCCCTTGCTTTCCAGGCAGCAGTGCCATTTTGGGGGAAACCAGCTAACCAGCTAGGACAGCAAGCTGGGGATTTATGTGGTGTGGGAACAGCTCGGGTTTCCCTCATTGTTTACCCAGCAGTATTTTTTAAAACAGAAATCAGCTGTGAGTTATGGGCTCTGGCTGTGAGGGCTGGTGCGGGGTGGGGAGGGGGATCCCCAGGGCCCATCGCCCACCCACCTGGGAGCTGGTGAAGAAAGGTGCCCCCCCCAGCCCCAGCTAGGTGGGAAGGGTGTTCCAGAACAGGTCCTGAGTCATCCTCCCTGCCCTGAGGACTAAGACCAGCACCCCCTGGTGCGCTGTGACATTCAAGGTCTAAAGCTTGAGCGACCTGACCGCTCAGGGGAGGGCTCAGAAAGCACCGGCCGGACCAGTAAATGCCAACTCCCTGAGCCAGCTGGGAGGGGGATGCTGGGACGTGGGGATGGAGGAGAGGGCCCGGCAGCTACTTGGCACCGACCGACTGTGCCTGGCATGCACGTGGGCCTAGTTTTTTACCAGATCTTTCCATTTTTCAAAAAAGAGGCCATCTTTCTAGATTTTTTAAAATAGCCAGCCTCTCCATTTTTAAATGTTGGCAATGAATTTAAAACACGGCTGGTCCAGTCAAAGCAGTCTGTGGGCACGGCTGGTTTCTTGGCACTCTCTGATCTTGTGCAAGTCTTCCTGCTCCTCATTTTTTTGTTTTTTGAGTTGGAGTCTCACTCTGTTGCCCAGACTGGAGTGCAGTGGCACACTCCCCACCACCGCAGCCTCGACCTGCTGGGCTCCGGCGATCCTTCCGCCTCAGCCTTACAAGTAGCTGGAACTACAGGTGCGTGCCACCACGCCCGGCTAATTTTTGATTTATTGTAGAGATGAGGTCTTGCCAAGTTGCCCAGGCAGGTCTCGAACCCGCAGGCTCAGGCAATCCACTCATCTCGGCCTCCCAAAGCGCGGGATGACAGGCTGAGCCACCGAGCCTGGCCCCTGCCCCCCATTTTACAGATGAGGAATTTGAGATCCAGGGAGCCTTCGGGACTTACCCGCAACTGCACAGGCTGTGGGAACGCAATGGGCATGTGTGCTTCGCCCGGAAGAGCCGTTTTGCAGGCTGACCTGGGTGTCACCAAGCAGTGCTCAAGTGCTTTCTGATCGCCTCTCATTTGCATAGACATGACATTTGCAAACACGTCCATCATCTCCTTGACTCTGGCAATGAGACCCTGAGGGAGTGGAGCTGGCATCAGTCTACTTTTTTTTTAAACTGGTAAGGACTCTGAGGCTCAGAAAGGCTGGTGACCTGCCAAAGTGACTGCCCTAGAAAGGGCTGGAGCCAGGGCCTCCCATTCCAGATGGAAGGTTTTTCCACCCCAAACTCTCTTCCCATAAAAATGCCAGGTTCCTTGGGGAAGACAACCGGAGACAGATGACCAGCTCATCCTAAAAGAGAACCGCAAATGGATGAGTACATGGAACCTTCTTTGTAACTTAAAGTTAATTGAAAATCCATAGGTTATCAATTTCCCAAGCAGGAGAATAAAATAGAAGGTATTTGAAAGAGCAATTATGCGAGGTAGGGTTTAATCTTTCTCTGATGATTCTGAAGGGGATCAGAGGCTGTGATGCCTCAGGGAATCCTTAGGATGCTGATAACTATCGGGTAGGTCCCAAGGCAAGTTCTCACTCAGCAGGCCCCTCCAGGCGGTGTGGGGTGCTGAGCAGGGAGTGGGGAGCTGGGCCTGGCCACTTCTCTGGATGCTCTGTCTTTGTTTTAGGCTGGTGTTGTGGAAAATGCAGTGTCTTATGTTGTGGAAAATGCAGTGAGCTTCAGCTGAAATGGGGATAGCGCTGACTCTTTTTATACTCACTGTACACAATTTTCCTTATCCAACGGCCTCAGGTTTCCCAGTGATCAGAGCACAAAGGAACTTCAGATCAGAGTGGGCACCAGTCATGGAGAAATCTGAGACCCAGAGAGGTGAGGGCCTTGTCCAAGCTCACACAGCCAGGGAGTGGGTGCTACAGTCTAGGCTTTCTGCTTCCTGGCCTCTTTCCTGAGTACCACATTAAGGCTGAAGAAGCCCTGGAGGACCTGAGGTTAATGCATGAGCACACGGCAAACAACACAAGGGTGTCTCCAGTCTCACACAGGAAGAGGTCTGACCTCCCAGTCTCCAGAGCTGTCCAAGACCCTAAGGTGAACTCCTTGATTGAGGGCAGGGGGAACCTGGGGACAGAGGACACCCCACTGTGAGGTTTATGGTTTCATGGATGTCAGAGCTTTTTAAAATGTGGTAATGTTAAGTGTGCAGCCTCCCAGGGTCTTCTTTTAATTGGAAAAATAAACCATCTCCCCTAAGGCATGTTTGGCCGGGGGAAAGGCAGGTGCAGTGCTCGGGGCTCCCGGATGGTGGAGGCGGGCTGCAGCCCAGACTGTGTCACGGAGAAGCAACACGGGCAGAAACTACAGGGGGCCTTGACCGAGCTCCAAGAGGCAGGGCACAGGGCACACACGTGTAAACATGTGTCCACATACATGCATCTCCTCTCTGGGTCCTGGTAAACCCTACATGGAGCCAGCATGTGGGCCACACATCACACAAAATCAAGTACAGGTAGGCTCAGAGCACCAGCACACATGTGCATGTCCGTGACAAACACTCTCAGAGGTTAATGCATGATCTACTGTGTGTACCCGTGAGCACATGGCCTCACCCATGTCATCTGGGCAGAAATAACAAAGCAGGAATAGACACACACACACACCATCACAGCCACAGAAGCTCGATCCAGACACTCCCAACTACACACACACACAGTTAGACATGCTAGGACAACACTGGGACAATGTCCCCACTTACCCCCACCCATACACACGTCTGTGCACCTTCACCCTCTCTGTGAGATGCAGTCTGTCAGTTCAAACTCAGCTGCATGCAGAGCTCTGACATCTGATGTCCACATGCTCTCTGGTCTCTCTTATGCGCACACACACACATTGTACCTGTGTTCGCACATGCACACACACACATGCATACTATATCCATGTACACACACACACACACACACACACACACACACACACACACACACACGCTCTACCTGGGTCATTTTTGAGAGCCCAGAGTGTGGTTACATTTCCAAACAACAGCAGCATCCACCCGCATGGTGCTCCCACATCTGGCACCTGACAGCCCACTTCCCGGTCCGTGAGCCTTCGGCGCATCTCACGCCTGGGCAAAGGGTTCTGCGCTGCAGCCTCGGGAGGAGCTTTCACCCTCCAGGAGGAAGACCGGCTGGTTCACCGCTTTGGAGGCAACATTTTAGCGCCAAGCAAGGGCGGCGGGTCTGGGGGCGCCACCTGGCGGCGAGGAGCAGAACTGCGGCGCCTCCGCAGCTGCTCAGGCCAGAGCTGCCGCCTGCCCAGAGTGCGAGGACCCGCTTCTGATCCCGGCGAGGTGGGGGAAGGTTGGAGGCGTCGAGTCGCGATGGAGGTGTCAGGCAACCACAGCTTGCAGGCACGGAGGACAGGGAGAGAGATCCCTGCTGGTTACTGAAACCCTCCTCTCCAAAACAGCACCAGGCTTAGGAGGGGGAGCCCCCCAAAACTGGCATTGTCTTTTGGAGGGCGGGCCCCTTGTAATACAGGCTTTTCACTAGGTCAGTGTTTTGGAAACCCATCAGCCTCCGTGGACCAGCCAGCGTTGTTGTGAGAGGCTGCAGTCGGCTGCAGTGGATTTTTTTTGGAGATTGTGTCAGTGTATCTGCCCATGTCACGATGGGTGATTTGTGAGCGCATCTGCCCACACCAAGCTGAGTGTTCAGCAGTTGTTGACTCCAAACGCATCGTCCCCGTGCCCCACCCTTCCTGTTCACCCAGTCTCGCCCCAGGGAACTTTTTTGTTTTGTGGGATGAAAAAGCCCTTAAAGGGAAGCAGTTTGCGATGTGGAAGAGGCGAAACAACCGTGGAAGAGGGGAAACAAACAACAGCTGAAGCACTCAAAGGCATCAAAACTGATGAGTTCAAAAACTGTTTTGAGGCTGGGCACAGTGGCTCAGCCTGTCATCCCAGCACTTCGGGAGGCCAAGGCGAGAGGATTGCCTGAGACTGGGGGTTCAAGACCCATCTGGGCAACTTGGTGAGACCTCGTCTCTACAATACACCACAAAAGCTAGCCAGGCGGGATGAGGTGCGTGCGTCTGCAGGTCCAGCTTCTTGGAAGGCTGAGGCGGAAGGATCGCTGGAGCCCAGCAGGTCGAGGCTGCTGCGGTGACTGTGAGCATGCCACTGCACTCCAGCCTGGGCAACAGAGTGAGACTCTGACTCAAAAAACAAACAAAACTGTTTTGAGCAGTGGAAAATGCATCTTAATAGGTGTGTTGCAACACACGGAGAGGACTTTGAAGGTAACTGAAGTTCAAACATGTTTGATAAATACACAACTTTAATAAATAAATTCCAGGTTTTTGAGGTTCCCCTTCATAGGTCTGACCTGAGCTTCCATTTTCTGGGCTCGAGTGGAAGCTGGGTGTAATCCTATGGGCTGCGTGGGCATCCTCACTGCGAGCCTGCGACGTCCCTTTCTGGTGGCAGAGCAAGAAGGCAGGTGCTCTCAGGGTCGGCCTCTACCTTGCTCACCCGGCTGGGCCCAAGAAAGCACCTGGAACAGTCCTGGAACAGGTGGGCATTTCTAATACAGAGAAAGAATTCCTGTTCCATTGAGCTCAAGGACGGGGCCCGAGGATTCAACGTGGCCGTGTGTGCTCCTCCTGTAAAATGCTGTGATGTGGCCACAGGAGCTTGGGGTACAGATCCTCGGGGCAGTCACATCCTTCCACCAGCCCCCTGGTGACAGCTGCAGGGACTCACTCTTGACGGAGGGACGGTCCGATGTCTTCACTGGCACGAGGTTGGCCTGGTCCAGGAGCCCACATCTCTCTGATGCCTCCTTCAAGCTTCAGCCGGAGACTTCACCTTTGTTGGCCTGGGGTGACCGGGCAGTGATGTGGCCTGGAGAGGGTTGGGAGGACTGGGGGTGGGGTGGGGGGGTGAGTGGGAAGGGCGGGAAGGGCCCAGGCCCCAGGGAGCCATGAAAGCGCTGTGAGTGGGTGGGCAGCACGATCAGATCTCCGTGTTGGGAAAATCTCTTTGCCGTGGC
>NW_007247386.1:228106-247918 GCF_000164805.1 Carlito syrichta
CCAGTCGGGGGTTAACGAGGCAAGTGTGGGCCGACTGCCAGACCTGGCACCGAGGAGGCCACAGCCTGGTTTGCCTCAGACAAACCTCCTGACCTTGGACTTGGGGTCTAGCCTCTTCAAGGTCAGTTTTTTTGTCTGTTAAATGGAGTTAATAGCCAAAACTTCAATGAGATGATGTGGGTGAAGGTGTTCTACCAACTGTGAAGGATATGTGCTTATTTATTTTTAAAATGTGTTACTTTCCCTCAGCAGCTGGCGGGGACACAGAGCTCTGCTGAGAGGTGCCTTGTCCTCACCTGCCCCACAGGCCCAGGCGGTATCAGCCCAGCTGTGCCCGGAAGGCCTCGTGTCTCCCGAACCTGCCCGTCAGGGGGGTTGGCGTCAGCACCACCACGTGCGTGCCCTGATGGGCTCGCTGGGCTCTGCCCGGGAAGCCATTTGAGGGGGTCTCCCTCTGCTGCTGCAGCCAGGAACAAAAAGAACGTGCCCCCACTGGGGCAGGACACCTTCTCTGGGCTCCCAAGCTGCCTGTAGAATGCCCGGTCCCAGGGTCCTGAAGCCAGGCCCATGCTTGAGGTGAGACTATGAGGAGCAGGGGCCTGGGTGGCTCAGCCTGCCATCGCAGCACTTTGGTTAGGCTGAGGCGAGTGGCTTGCCTGAGGCCGCAGGTTCAAGACCCATCCGGGCAACTTGGTGAGACCTCGTCTCTACAATAAATCGCAAACTAGCTGAGTATGGTAGTGCGCACCTATAGTTCCGGCTACTTGGAAGGCTGAGGCGGAAGGATCGCCGGAGCCCAGCAGGTCGAGTCTGCGGTGGCCGGGAGTGGCCACTGCACTCCAGTCTGGGCGACGGAGTGAGACTCCAACTCAAAAAAAAAAGATGGAATCCTGGCGTCTCCAGGGAGCCATTTAGAAACGTGAACCTGGGGGGTGGGGAGAAGATTCTGGGGGGAGTCAAGGAGAGAGTGTTAGAAGGGCTGGACAGGCCAAAGGAGGCAGGAGAGAACTGGAGAGAAAGTGTCTGCAGGTGAGAGGGCTGGGGAGGGGTGGGGGCAGGGGCTAAGCTGGTCTGCAGAAGCCTGGAGCCTCCTGGAATTTCATCCTGCTCCAGGGAATTCTGCTGCAAAGTAGCCCTGGGTTCAGCAGGACTCTAGGATTTGCCTTGAATTACTGTCCTGAGGCCCATGGGTCTGGGCCTCATAGATTCAGGGGGAGGACACACCTCTGAGCCTCGGCAGGCACCCTCAGTATTGTCGCTGAACTTGAAAAGCCATCAGAGCCCAGGGCAGAAAGAAGAGCTGGAGGGCAGGGTGGCCCCCACCTCCCTCCCGCCTGGCCTGGGGCTCCTCTGACCTCTATCGGAGTCTTGCTTTGACCCTCGCCGGATGCAAGGCTGGCCCTGGCCAAGCCCTGTGACATCCTGGCGTCTCAGAGCCTCCTGACCCTTGAGCTGCAGAGAAAGTAAAACCAAACGGCCTTTGCATACAAGACAGGCGGGGGCGTGCTCCACAGTGCCCCCTTGCCTTGTTAAAAACCCCTCGTCCTAGCCAGCTCAGTGGCTCAGCCTGTAGTCCCACACCTTTGGGAGGCTGAGGTGAGTGGATGACCTGAGCCCGCGGGTTTGAGACCCGCCTGGGCAGCGAGACCTCATCTCTACAATAAATCAAAAACTAGCCAGGCATGGTAGCGCACACCTGTAGTTCCAGCTACCTGGAAGGCTGAGGCGGAAGGATCGCCGGAGCCCAGCAGGTCGAGGCTGCGGTGGCTGGGCGGCCACTGCACTCCTGTCTGGGTGACAGAGTGAGACTCCAACTCAAACAACAACAACAACAGCAACAAAACACCCCTTGCCCTCTGCCAGGGGCCCCCACCCCTCATGCCACCGCACTGACTCCCACCTCGGAGGGGTCAGGCTGTGGCACAAGGTCACCACGGTCTTGCTGCTGCAGCTTCCCAGGGGTGCGTGAGGTCCCATCGGAGGCCCCGTGGGAGTCTGCGCAGAGGCGGTTCCAGGGTCTGCGGGCGGCACTTGGAGTGACCCGGGGATGTGCATCTTTTCTCTGCTGAACGGAAGCATTGCCGCAGGGTCCCAGGCCTCCGCAAAGCCCCTCCAGCTCCGGCCTCGCTGTCTGCACTCGGTCTTTTCCCGGCCGGGTCTCCTATCCCTGCAACACAGAACTTGCACCATGAATGCTTCTTCCACTGGGGAAGCTGGTCAAAACCGCTGCCACGGGCTCTCCTGCCCCAGGGAGGGTGTGTCTGGGGCCAGACCAGAGGGACCTGAGCTCCATTTCGTTCCTCTTAGAACAAAACTGTTTCTGGTAATTAGGTTTGATGACTTTGGCGGCGAGAAGGACACAGCACCTTCTCCAGCTTGGGAGACTCATGACGGTTTCTCTTTAGGGAAGCGGGAAGGAAGGCGAGGGGGAAAGACAGGCAGAGGGAGAGGGAGGCCCGGGGTCCCCATCTCGTGACCCCTGACCCCACGCCTGACTCCCGCTCCCAAGGACTCTGATTTGACATTCTTTTTGTTGTGTTTGTTTGTTTTTTGAGTCGGAGTCTCACTCTATCGCCCAGACTGGAGAGCAGTGGCCACTCCCGGCCACCGCAGCCTCGACCCGCTGGGCTCCGGAGATCCTTCCGCCTCAGCCTTCCGAGGAGCCGGAATCACTGCCATGTGCCACCATGCCCGACTGATTTTTAAATTCATTGTAGAGGCGAGGTCTCACCATGCTGCTCAGGCTGGTCTCGAACCCCTGAGCTCAGGCAATCCTCTCACCTCCTCCTCCCAAAGTGCTGGGATGACAGGTGTGAGCCACCGTGCCCGGCTTGACCTTCTTATTTACCAAAGAAGCTGCGTATATTTGCATCTGTTTCTGTTCTCAGAGGTCACTGGCGACCACAGGGTAGCCAGCCCTTGGCACCTGGGTTACTCTGGTCAGCCTCACAGGGTGCCCCTTGGGTCAGGTTTTCTGTGACCACCCCCAATTCACTGACTCAGGAGGCTGGGAGGCCCCAATCCTGCAATTTCAAAGATGGGGAAACAGAGGCACTCAGCCTCCCCAGGTCCCACTGGGGCCAGAACCCGGGTCGTGGTGCTGGGAGAGTACCCTCCTTCCTTTTCCCCCCTCCCCTCCACTCCCACTTTCTTCTCACTGGCAGCCTGAGCACGCCCAGGGGCTGGGTGGTGGTGGCCACTGTCCACCCAGATCTTAGCTCTGGGGTGGCCCCTGAGAGAGGAGCCAAGTCCACGGGCCCAGCTCCTCCTCCTCTGCACCTGGCTCTGCCCATAGACGCCCCAGGAGTCTGCCCCGAGCGCCTCAGCCCTGTGGCTTGAGGCACGCCTGGCCTCGGCGCCCACCGTGCGGCTTTCTGGTGGCCTGACCTAGGAAGACGAGCCTCAGAGCCCCACCAAGAAGCGGGAGGTATAGCGCCTCACTTTCAGGGTCAGCGTGAGGATGGCACGGGATTTAGTTGGAGAGCGCCCGGCACATAGTAGGTGCTTTAATGGCCACTGTGATTGGCCATGCCCATCTGTCTCGCACCGCAACTCTGAAAGCAGCAATGAGGTCTGCAAAGCCTCCTCACCAAGGTCAATGATAACCAAGTCTACATCCCTGGGTGTGGACCCTCTGGAGGCTGTCGGGAGATGGCCTTTTTTTTACTAGCAAATAAAACAATCTGGTCCGGTTTAGGTTTTCTTTACTGTGTTAGAAATTTTTCCTGCCTCCATGTGGCTTGCCAGGCAAGCTGTCTCCCACCCCTGGGGAGATTCTGGAGGGTGAGGGACTGGGACAGTGGGGAGGGAGAGCGAAGGGGCTGCTCCTTGGCCTAGCTCCTCTGTCTGGCTGGGCAGACGGTCCCAAGCCGAGCCCGCCAGAGTGGCCATCCTGCCCCAACATAACCAGCCCAGGAGAAACTTTCCTTCAGCAAGGAAAATGACCAGCAATGGCAAAAGACACTGTGGAGGGAGGGAGGCGCCGGCCCGGCCCTGGGCATTAACATGATTTAGCAGATAACGCGTCGCCTTCATGACTAAAAGCCATCTTGGAATGAAGCTTCGTGGTTATTTCTGGGCAAAACTGTCCGATGGGATGAAGTAGTTCAACTCCTGACTGTGAAGTCACAAAGGCAGCGGCCTTCGTCAGGCTCCATCTTTCCGGCCCTTGGGTCTGCCTGGAATGCAGCCCAGCCCGACGGTGGCAACCACTTTGGCAGAAAGAGCTCTCGTGCCTCTTGGCTGTGCCCTGAGGACCTGGCAGGCTTCTGTGCCAGGGACCATGGGGGCATTGAGAGGCGCCCACGTTTGCTGCTTTTCCCTGGTGTTCTAGAATTCCTCCTGGTTTCTACCACCTGAAATCCTCACACACATCAGATAAGCCGGCCCTGCCACTGACCTACCTGGTCGCTTTGAGCAGGTTAAGTTTATTTTCTTGAATCTTCATTTTTTCACCTTAAGACTTCGGAGGGTCTTACAGATAAAGTAAACAAACAAAAACAGAAGCAGGAGCATGGCAAGGTGGACGTTCCCACGAAGTCATAATCCTAGAGCACACTCTCTTCTCACCAGGCCCGGCTCAAAGTCGGTCCCTTCTCCCTGGGGTGCCCTCCGATTGTCCCGGGCCGCGTCCTACCCATCCTCCGGGGCCTTCTTCCCAGGGGTCCTCCTGACTCCTCCCTGAGGGGGTCCTCCTGACTCCTGGAGGGGGGGCTCCTGACTCCTCCCTGGGATTCTCCTGACCCCTCCACGAGGGGGGACCCTCCTGATCCTCTCTGGGGGGTTCCTTCTGTCTTGCCCAAGCATATCTGGTCTCCTCCCCTGCTCTGACTGCACAGAATCAGGAAACGACTGTTCGTTTTGTGTTTGAGGGACTAGGAAGGGATGTAGGGCAGTGAGGTAGTGGTGAGGGGCCACTTCAGACCAAGGGATGTGAGGTGAGAGGAAATGGGATTGGCAGACTCTCGGCTGCGACATGAAACGGAAGAAAGGCCCTGCGCGGTCCCTCCTGGACTCTAGGCCTGCAATTCCATGGCGGCCACCAGGTGGCCGTGGTGTTCCGGGGCAGATGGGATAAGAAAGGGCCACAAATCAAAAGCATGGTGTGGTTGTAAGTTCAGTGCTCACTGGTTCAATCCACACCCCCTTTTTGTTTTTATTTTTTGTAGAGGTGAGGTCTCACTATGTTGCCCAGGCTAGTCTCGAACTCCTAGGCTCAAGCAGTCCTCCCGCCCTGGCCTCCCAAAATGCTGGGATGACAGCCGTGAGCCACCGCGCCCTGCCTAATCCCATATGACTAGGTTAGAGCTGCAGTTCCTGCTTCTCCAGCCCTGCTTCCCCTTGCGATGACCCCGGCATGCTGCTCTCCCGAGAACCCACCTAGGGGACCTTGCAGGGGTATCGCTGGTGCCAGCTATTCCTGCATGTCAGAGTGACGCTACTTGAATCTGCCCTTGTTTTTTAAAAGAGTCATTATCCACAGACTTTGTGACTCTTTCTCACGAGTAGGCTGATGTCTGTGACATACTCCAAGATGCTGTACAGTGACACTGTGGCCGAGATGCCCTGAGCTAGACGTGCCCGAGAGGTTGGCCCCTGGGACAGGCCCCTTCCACCCGGAATGCTGTCCCTGCATCTCCTGCCTTTCTTTTCAGAGAGATAGCAGATCAGAGGGGTGAAAGCACAACTCTGGAGCTGACCACCTGGAAGCGAAGCCTGACCCCACACTCGCCAGCTCTGAGACCGTAGGCAAGTCACTTGTCCTTTCTGTGCCTCTGCTGTGTCATCTGTGACATGGGAGTCATAATAGTCTTATCTCACCGGCCTGCTGGGAGGATTAAGTGACTGCATGTCAGGTGCTGAGTCAGTGCCTGGCATGTGGGAGGGCCACGTGAGCAGGGACTCCTTTGTGTGTGTGTGTGTGTGTGTGTGTGTGTGTGTGTGTGTGTGTGTGTGTTGGAGTCTCTCTGTTGCCTTGGCTAGAGTGCAGTGGCACAATCATGGCTCACCACAGCCTTGATCTCCTGGGCTCAGGCAATCTTTCTGCCTCAGCTTTCCAAGTAGCTGGTACCATAGATGCATGCCACCACCCCCAGCTAATTTTTTTATTTTTAGTAGAGACGAGGTCTTGCTATGTTGCCCAGGCTGGTCTCGAACTCCTGGGCTCAAGCCTCAGTCCTCTCACCTCAGCCTCCCAAGATGCTGGAATTATAGGTGTGAATCACTGTGTCCGGCCCTGTCTTGATGTTCTTGATAATTTGTGAAGAAGGGACAGTGACTGTTCATTCTGCACGAGGCCTACAGAGAGGGTGGCAGGCCCTACGGCGGACCAGGCACCTGGCCGATCCCTCCCCTGCCCCTCTCAGTTCCCTCTTCCCATCACAGGCAGGCAGCCCACCTGGGTTCACGGGCCCCAGTCTGAGCCTTTGTTCCCTCTTCCAACATTTTTTTTTGAGGTGGAGTCTTACTCCATCACCCAGACTGGAGTGCAGTAGCATGCTCACGGCCACCCCAACATTGATCTGCTGGGCTCCGGCAGTCCTTCCGCCTCAGCCTTCCAAGTAGCCGGAACTACAGGTGCGTGCTACCATACCCAGCTAATTTTTGATTTATTGTAGAGACGAGGTCTTGCCAAGTTGTTCGAGCTGGTCTCGAACCTGCGGGCTCAGGCACTCCACTTGCCTTGGCCTCCCAAAGTGCTGGGGCTACAGGCTGAGTCACCGAGCCTGGCCTCTCCCAACATTTTAATGAAAGATTTTGAGCACAGGGCAATGTTGAAGGGACTTTATGCACACTGCCACCTGGGTTTCCCCGAGGCATTTTGCGTGTCTGGTGCGTCTCATTCACAGTCTCCCTGGGCTCTGTCCTCAGCTTCCGGCTCTCGTCTCTCGCGGACAGTTTCGAGGCATCCAGCCCTGCTATCTGGATCAAGAAAGGCCTCCCGGTCTCTGGGTGGCCTCCGAGGAGGGGAATGGCAGGGGAGGTTGTGGGGGGCTCTGGAGAACCTACCAGGGAGGCTGGAACCAGAGTCCTCTGGCCCTGGGCCATGGAGATGCGTACCACAGTGAGTTCTCCTTGCTGAAGTCTGCAGACTGAGCTGTCCACCTGGGGCCTTGGCTCCTTGTGTCTTCCGAGTGTTTCCCACACGTGTGGGAGGAGGGTGGGTGTGCAGAGCCCGGCACCCCTGCGAGGTGGCCCAAGAGGAAAGTCTTCCCCACTTCTTGGCTCGGGAAACTGAGACGTGGAGGTGCCCTCAACACCCTGCCCAAGACGCCAGGGCTAACAGGCAGACCGAGCCCAGGTCCACAGACTCCAGACACAGGCTGTTTCTTTTGATCCCATGCCGGGAGGAGAGGGAGACAGCACGTTTCCTTGCATAATTTGAGGACAAGACCTCCAAAACTTCGACTTTCTCTCTGGGAGAAGAAAGGGCGGGCTGTGAGGGTGTGTTTGGGCTGAGAGTATCACATTTCAAAGGGTTGGAGCATCTTTCTCTCTTTCTCCACTTGGGCCCAGCGCTTGGATGTGTGTGGAACTCTCCCGCCCCTCCCGGCCTCCCTGCCCCCTCCCAAAGCTGCAGGCAGGTGACACCTGTGTTATTGCGAAGGGTTAAAAAGCCCCTGAATCAATAAAACCCATTAATGAGTGTTGGTACCTCGAAGGCCACAGATAAATCCCTTCTGCCCGGTGAGTTCAGTCCCATAAAACAGCTCTTCCCTTCAATGCTCACATTCATTCGGTGGAAAATGTGGAGAAATTTTAAAAAGGTGACTTACTAATTGCCTGTAAAATAAAAGGCAGATGGAAGCTTTATTACAGTTGAAGGAAGTCAGGAATATTAAGGTAAAATGTCAAATAACAATTGATTTTCCTTGGACATAAAGGGGCGATTTATGGCTTCCCAGTTACTACAAACGAGAAATTATTTGAAGTCCTAAAAAGTATGAGGAGAAATAAAGATTAAATAGAAGATGAAATCATAAGGGTTTCTCCAGGACGTGACTCCAGGGTCCCTGGGGGCTGGAATTCATGTGGCTAGGGCCAGCCTACTGGGATTTGGCGAGATTTAGGGGTGAGTGTCTCCAAGGATCAGGGAGCCACCTTTGCTTTGCTTTGTGTTTAAGGAACTGGGGGAGGGAGATGGGGTAGAGAAAGTTGTGGTTGGGGCAACTTCAGTCTGGAGGGTGAAGCATTGGGAAAGGTGAGATGCTGGGACAAGCCCCCCCCCCCCCAGCCAGCAGACATGGGAGGTCTAGGCCAGCTGGCTTCCCTGGGACTTCCACAGACTTCAACGAACATCAACGGTCTTTTTGCTGGTGGGCACCATCCTTGCCGGTCCCCTCCAAGCCCTGGTAACACCCAAGGCCCCGTGGTGGCTTTGTCAACCTGTTTCTCACATTAAGAGCCAGAGAGGGGGAGAGGGAAAAGGTTCCCTCCCCGGCTGCCAGCTCTGTGCTGGGGCTTGTCCCCTCCTGGATTCCCCAGGAGATGCAGAGATGCCCTGAGATGCAGACTCAAGGGCAGGTCGTTTATTTGGGAGACACTCACAGCAGAGTCTAGTAGGAGCATGGGAGAGGGAGGGAGGGGGATGGAGCTTACACAGGGTGGGTCATCAGGCTGTGACCCTGGAAGCTGAGGGAGCTTCACTTTTCTTGAGTTGGAATCTCACTCTGTTGCCCAGGCTGGAGTGCAATGACATGCTCACGACCACCGCAACCTTGACCTGCTGGGCTCAGGTGATCCTTCCACCTCAGCCTTCAAGTAGCTGGAATTATAGGTAGGCGCCGGCACACCTGGCTAATTTTTTGGCCTATTGTAGAGACAAGGTCTCACCAAGTTGCCCAGGCTGGTCTTGAACTCATGGGCTCAGACAGTCCTTTCACCTAAGCGTCCCAAAGTGCTGGAATGACAGGCATGAGTCACTGAGCCCAGCCTAAGCTGGAGTCCTTATATACGAACCCCATCTCCCTCACTGGTTGAGGCTACTGAGTAGGAGGGTGGGCATTCACTCTCTGGCATCTCCAGGGGGCCTCAGACTGCCAGAAGTCAGATACACTGGGCTCTGAGTTGATGGGTCCCCAGGAGGTGTGGGCAGGTTCTGTGGCATCTGCCTCTACGGGTCACCTGGGTATGTTAAATGCTCACCATTTCTGTTACTTGTGGGTCAGAGTTCCTGACTGCATGGCAGAGGACACTGGAGCCTGGAGAGGGTAAATGACCTCTTCACAGCTGGGCGGGGGTAGCCGGTTCAACCCAGACTCACCTGGCTTTGAAGCCCAGGTCTTCCACCCCCTAAGTTCTGTGCATTAAGACATATCTGGGAGGCTGGTTGGTCGACTGTGGTTCCCCAGGCCCACCCTCAGGGATTCTCCTTTGGCAAAGGCGTGTTTGTGGCGAGCGGGCAGCGGCCGGTACGCGCTCATACCAAGACTCTGCCAGCCTTCATGGGGCCATGGCCGGCTTCGAGAAGGTCTGCCCCGCAGCCACGCTGGCCTCTTCTTCCCTGGCTCCCACCTCCCTCTCTCCTCTGTTCTGTGTGTTCCCAGGGACTTCCCTGAGGGCCCCATCTCCGTGCCTGGGGGCCAGGACTGGGGAGAGGAGTTGGCAGACCCAAGCAGGTCCCCCGAGCTGAGATGCAAACCAGGGCCATGTCTTGTGGTCCCCAAGGTGAGGAGAAGTGGCGGTGACGGTGGCCGCGATCCAAGGAGGGGCTGGGGGGAAGCCCCCTGGATGGCTCAGGCCATGAAGCGTCCCATTGAGGACGAGGTAGGAGGGGCCTGGGGGTAGGGAGACCTTGGGGGTGGAGAGTCCAGGCTGCAGAAAGGCCACAGGGCCCGAGGGACCAAGAACCAGGAGACCCTGTTGAGCCCAGCATGTCGGGGGACAGAGTTCCCAAGAGGGAAGAGCAGGGAGGGGGCGACATCCTCGTGGTCCTGGACAGGAGGGCCTGCATGGTGCCGGGGTGGCCTGGGGTGACGCTGGGGGCAGGGCCCGCCCAGTTCCACAAGGGCAGAAGCCAGTGCCACTGGGTGGACCTCCTGGGCGGGCCTTCTCTCGAACACGAAGCTTGTTTCCTATCCTTGCTGTGACAAATCACTGTGCATCGAGGCACTGGAAGTAACACACTGAAAGGCACAATGAGGACTTTGGGGGTTCTTGACTCACATCAACCGTAGTAATCTGGGTGACCTTGGGCAAGCCCGGCCCCCGTCAGCGCCTCAGTTTCCCCACCGGAGCAATGAAACTGGTCCCTCTGGCTCCCTCACTCTGAGTTTTTCCTTTGGGAGAGTGTCTTGGGAGGGGTGAGGGAGACAGTCACTCCATCCAGAGTCCCACAGTGGTGTGCGCTGTGTGTGTGTGTGTGTGTGTGTGTGTGTGTGTGTGTGTGTATGTGCTTAATCTCCGGCATTTAGGTGAGATCCTAAGCCAATAAATGCTTAGGAGATTTCTATAGAATAGATTAATCTTTACTAGAGAAAAATATAATTGGCTAATATTAAGGCTGCTGGCCTGACAAATCTGCTGCAACCATATATCTGGGAGAGTAAAAACCCGAGAGGCCTGCCCATAAATATGCCATCCTCCCGCAGGCCCCCGGGAAGCACTCTGGGGGGGCGTCCCTGGGTGATTTATTCTTCATTAATAATCTCAGTGCTATATTAGGATCAGATTTACGACTCTGCCTTTCTAATATTTCTGACATTTCATCTGAAAAGGATTACAAATGAGATCTTGAAGTCTGGCCACTTCTCTCCGCTGGTGCCTGGACCCTGTGTGTCCAAGGGGAGCTGGTGGGGCTGGAGACCCCAGGAAGCAGGACAGAGGCGCCTTCTGGGGGGAGGGGGAAGCCACTGGTGTGGCTTCGGCTTTGGCTTTGGCTTTACTGGGTCTGCCAGAAGCTTGGGAGGGGAAGACTGCAGACCCCAACCCCAGAGGCAACAGTGATACCTGTGATGTTTATCAGATGGCGCCAAGCATGGTCATCCGTTCATTCATCCACTCAACAGCTATTTCCTGAGCATGCATGATGTGCTGAGTGCTGTTTGTGTCGCTTGGTGCGTGGGGCACAGGAAAGAGCAGAAACGAAGCAAAGGTGGTCTCGGCCCTCGTGCAGCCGGCGTTCTTGTGGAGGCAGGAGAGTGTCAGGTACGTGTGGCGTGTTCACAGATGAGAGGGCAATGGCAAGAAAGAAGCAGGCGCCCAGACAGGGCAGGGGGGGCCAAGGGCATGGAGGCCGAGCTGCCACGTGAGTGAAGGAAGCCCTTGAACACACCCACTCAGGAGCTGTGACTGCCCACTGTGCAGATGAGGACAGGGCTGAGGGTGGACGAGGAGCCACCCAGTGACACCAAGGGACCCTCCCACGACCCTGGCAGTTTGCAAAGTGCCCTCTGCACCATTAGTCTTTGCTCTCCAGGCTGCACACCACTGCACGTGGTCGTGTGGGGACCATGAAAACACTGTCACCTGGGCCCCACCCCCAGAGGGTCCCATTCCGTGGGTCTGGATGCAGCCTAGGACTTGGGGTGCTTAAGGGGTGCCCCACGATTCTGGCGAGCACCAGGGCTCAGAGCCACCGGCTTCAGGGCCAAGCTCAGGCATTCGAGGCTGAGACGGCCTTCCATGAATGCCAGTCTTGCCTCTCTGGCCTGTTTTCTCACCTGCAAGATGGGGTAAAGTTATTTGCCTCGTGCTGCGAGAGGGTGGTGGGAGCCAGGCCCCTCGGCCCCTCCTAGACCCGGCTTGAGCTCCCCCTCCCACACTGCAGACTCTGAGCCTTGCTGGAGGCCCAGAGCTCCCACGTGGTGGGTGGACACGTAGACCCCAGGCTTCTGACGCCACCACAGCCACTGCCTTCCCCAAATTCCGGGGATACCTAGCCTATGCCTGCAGCATCAGAGCACAATAAGCCCCCCGACACCCTCGTGCCAGAGGCCTTCAAGGCACGAGAGTCTGGGGAGCCTATGAGGAGACCCGTAGGTGACAGATGGAATCACTGGGGACCGGGGGGCTGAGGAAGAGGTGGATCAATGAACGGGGGGATCACTGATGCCTAATACCAGTGATCCCCAGCGGCGGGATGAGGGTCTGTCCTGGAGCAGTTAGGGTTCATCCAGGGAGGAGCCCCTCCCTCCTGCTACCTTACAGGCTGGGGATGGCGGCAGAAGTCACCGCTGGCCACTGTGGCCTCCATGGGCACTTTCCCCTACAAAGTGGCACAAGGGTTGGTTTCCGGGCTCCTCCCTGGATGAACATAATTGCTCCGGGACGGACCCCATTGTGTTCCCAGCAGGCTCCAGCACGGGGCGGTGGCTCCCCCTGTCCACTCTGTCCCACCACGTTTGACAGAGGGAACAATGCAAGTTACTCAGAAGATCCAGGTGCGGGGCAGAGAGGGACAAGGGGGCATGATGGTGGGGGCGGGAGAGGGGCAGCCAGAGGCTGGGACCTGGCTGGGCCTGGGAAACTCGCCCAAGCCGGGAGGCTTCCTGGAGGAGGCAGGACTGGTGGGGCTTGAGGGAGTGAGGCCAGGCACCGGGGTGGAGGGTGTTGGGGGTGGGGGCCCAGGCCAGCAGGGTGAGAGCCGGGACGGGGTGTGGCTTCAAGCTGAGTGCTGTGGTGGGCTTGAAACCAGGCCTGGGCACTTGGACTTGATGATGGGGAGCCAGAGCGGCTTCTCGAGCAGGAGCAGCGCCAGATGAGAATGACTGGGGGGCGGGGCAGGGAGGCAGCAGGCCACAGGAGGGAGCATGCAGGGTTGGGAGGCAGAGACGGTCGTGTCCACTGGCCTTGGGGCGCAGGGCGGTCACAGATGTCCTGAGCCTCAGACTCAGGCTCATTTGCTTCGGGGAGACGGTGATCAGGATGCCTCCGAATGAGCCAGAAGAGCTGGTGAGGCGGCGCGAGGGAGAAGTGCCTGGAGAACAGAGAACAGTGGGCAGGCTTTGCTGTTGCCAATGTCTGCAGGATCCCCGGAGGCCTTCAAGGCACGAGAGTCTGGGGAGCCTATGAGGAGACCCGTAGGTGACAGATGGAATCACTGGGGACCGGGGGGCTGAGGAAGAGGTGGATCAAGGAGAATGGCAGGACCAGGCGGCAGGGCTGGGATGGAGGATGAGGATGGAGGCTACCCATGATCAGGGCTGGAGAAGGGGAGGAGACTGTCATCTGTCGAGTTCCCTGGGATGCCTGGCATAGTGTCTGGCAGGTTCTTAACAGGTGGGGAGACTGAGGCACAGAGAGGCAAAATAAGTAGCCTAAGATCACCCAGTCAGTAAGTTGCAGAGGCTGGATTTGCACCCGGACATCTGAACTCCGGAGTCTCTCGACTAAGGTCGGGTTTCCCAAATTGGCCCCACGGGAAGACTTACCTTGGAGTCGGTTACACGTGCACATTCCCAGTCCCCTCCCACAGAAGTTCTAAGGTCTAGAAGCCTCTGCCTCCACCTGCCATTTTCATTAGTTGTGTGTTATCTTTACTGGGGCTCAGACGCAACGTGGGTGACAGCTGTCAGCCTCACCCAACCAAGTCCAGGCATCAATAATCATACCATCAACCACAGCTGACACTTAACAGCATCTACAGGACTGAGCTTCCCTTTTTTTTTTTTTTTGCACATGGCACCACTTAACCTTCACAACAACCTGTGAGGTGTGTCAGCCTCATTTTATAAAAGAAGAAACTAAGGTCCAGAGAAATTATGCAGCCCTCCCAAGGTCACACAGCTTGAAGGAGCAGAGACAGAGCCCATTTTGACCTGGATCTGAACACTTCTGACCACTCCTCCCGCTCCCTATACTTCCCAGGTGGTGTTTGTTCACGCAGGGCGCTGTTGAGATGGTGGATGAGTTTGTAAGCTTCAGATGGACTGTGCTGGTAGACTGCACGGGGATGGTTGGTGCCCCTTATAGGTGGGTTTGCAGGTGTGTGTACATCCGAGCTCTTTCTTCCAAGGACTGTCACACACAGTGGTCATGCGGTGTGTGCTGAGACCTGCCTCATGCCGGTCAGAATCCCCACCTCAAGGATCTGGAATGGGGGTTCTGTGTGTGCATTAAGGCAGGGCCTTGGAGCTCAGCACAGCAGACACTGTGGCCCAGCAGTTCCCCATCGTGGGGGCGGTCCTGTGCATTCTAGGATGTTCGCAGCATCCTTGGCTCTGTCCACCAGGTCCCAGCAGTGTTCTCCTGTTGTGACAACCATAAAATGTCCCCAGGGGGAAAAATTACCCCTAGTTGAGAACCACTGCATTAAAAAAAAATAAAAAAGATTTCTGTATCCTCTACCCATGGACCAAACTTCACTGATAATTCTCTAAAATAACTGATTTTTGTTTTATTTTGTTTTTTGAGTTGGAGTCTCACTCTTGTCGCTCAGGCTGGAATGCAGTGTCACATTCACGGCCACTGCAGCCTCAACCTGCTGGGCTCAGGCGATCCTTCTGCCTCAGCCTTCTAAGTAGCCGGAACTACAGGTGCATGCTACCATGCCCGGCTAATTTTTTATTTTTATTATAGCGATGTCTCTCCTAGTTGTCCGGGTTGGTCTCGAACCTGCAGGCTCAGGCAGTCCACTCACCTCACCCTTCCGAAGTGCTGGGATACAGGCTGAGTCATGGAGCCCGGCCTGAACATATTTTTTTTTGTTAAACTATATGTTTGTTTTTTTTTTAAGTTGGATTCTCACTCTGTTGCCCAGGTTGGAGTACAGGGGCACACTCATGGCCACTGCAGCATCAACTTCAGGTGACCCTTCCACTTCGGCCTCTTGAGTAGTTGGAACTACAGGCATGTGCCATCATGCCTGGCTAATTTGCTTAAAATTTATTGTAAGGATGGGATCTTGCCAAGTTGCCCAGGCTGGTTTTGAACCCCTGGGCTCTGGCAATCCTCTCGCCTCCACCTCCCAAAATGCTGGGATGACAGGCATGAGCCATGTGCCCAGCATGGATGTATATTTTTGAAAAGAATGGAAAGTAAAAACACATTTTTTGAAAGGAAAACATTACATCTCATCTTAGAAGGGTTTATCCCAAATATGCAAGAAGAGATCAACATCTAAAAATCTCACAATGTAATTTACCAGAGAAATAAACTAAAGAACAAAAGTCACATAATTAAAAAAAACCAACCTTTTATTTGGAAATTTCAAACTGACAAAAAGTTGTAAAAATATAAATGGTACAAAGAATGCCCTTTGCCCAAATTCACCTGTTGTTAATATTTACCTTATTTGCACATATGCTTTCTCTCTATACATAATACATACACACAAACACATACATATGGATGCATGTCTGTAAATGTATATAATTATATTGATGTGTGTATATATATTTTTGGAAACTTTTTTACACATCATGGCCCGTTACCCCTAAATACTTAAGTGTGTACTTAAGAGAAGGGGGAACATTTGGAGAACTGGGATGTCCTCTTACGTGACAATAGCACATATATTCATGAATCTATACTTTGTTTTATTTTTGAGATGGAGTCTCACTCTTGTCCCCCAGGCTGGAGTGCAGTGGCACACTCATGGCTACTATAGCCTCGAACTGCTGGGCTCAGGTGATCCTTCTGTCTCAGCCTTCCAAGTAGCTGGAACTACAGACGCACGCCACCACGCCCAGCTAGTTTGTGTGTATGTGTGTGATTTATTGTTGAGACGAGGTCTCACCAAGTTGTCCAGGCTGGTCTCGAACCCACGGGCTCAGGCAATCCTCTCGCCTTGGTCTCTCAAAGTGCTGGGATTATAGGCTAAGCCACTGCGGCTGGCCTTGATTTGTTTTTGAGTTGGAGTCTCACTCTGTTGCCCAGGCTAGAGTGTAGTGACACATGCACAGCCCACCAGCGGCTCAACCTCCTAGGCTCAGGAGATCCTTCCGCCTTAGCCTCCGGTGTAGCTGGAACTACAAGCACACACTTCCATGGCCTGCTACTTTTTAATTTTTTTTTTTTTGTAGAGACAAGCCTTTGTTGCCTAGGCTGGTTTCGAGCTCCTGGGCTCAAATGATCCTTCCACCTCGACCTCCCAAAATGCTGGGATTACAGATGTGAGCCACCATACTTGGCCAAAATAACTGATTCTATTTCCATACTTGTACATACAGAGGGTGCCAAAACAATGTATACACATTTTAAGAAAGAAAAAAAATATTAAAATTGCAATAAGAAGAAGAACACAAGTCATGTTTGACTTCTGCAACTACAAGAGGTGCTCAAAGTGGTTGCCATCAGTGTCCAGACACTTCTGATTATGGCAGATATCTCTTAAAATGTGTATACATTGTTTTGGCACCCCGGTGCCAAAAAGGGCAGCTGGTTTAAAAAAAAGCATATGTGTGTGTATATATGTGTGTGTGTGTATACATATATAATATTTTAACCAGCTGATCTTTTAATTTCTCAATAAAGCAAAAATGAAATTTAAGGTGCAGCTAGATTTCATTTTGTGAATAATGGATTTCGTTCTGTCAACTGCCAGAAAGTTCCAGTAGCTCAGACGGAAGTGCACCACTGGGTGATTATCCAGCTGAGTTCTGACCCACATGCTGACACCGCCTTCAAAGCTGTCTACACTTGAGGTTCTCAGCTAGGCTGCAACAGAATTGTCTGAGCTTGAAAAACACAGATTTCCCCTCCCACTCCTTTCTGATTCTGGTTCTCTAGAGATGAGTCCCTGGAACCTGTGTGTTTTCAAAATTTTATGAATAATTTTGAAGCTCTTTCCAGTCTATAAACAACATAATATTTCCCTCCATCTTCATCGACCTCCCTGGAAGTTAGGTCCTAAGCTTGGCTGCGGTGTGGTTCTAAGCCTGGCCACGAGATGTCGCTTTTCAGCCACGGTTTTCACTAAGTGGCCCGGCCGGGTGGCAGGTACCTTTGGCCGTGAGGTGGCGTTGGCTGGTGGGCCAGGACCCCCACGTCCTGCCTCACCTCGCAGGCAGACTCTCCGCAGATGTGGACTTTCCCCACTCCCTGCCTGTCCCTACCTTCAAACAAAGCCTCTCGGCCGCCAAGACCTGGGAGCTAGCAGTGAAGCCATGTCTAGTTCCCATTGTGTCTGGAACCCAAAAGGCTGAATTATTAGGGCTGGGAGGGACCTCAGAGCATCTTCACTGTGGATCCCAAACCTTAAAACAAACAGGGTGCTGGGTTCAGTGGCTCACACCTGTAATCCCAGCACTTTGGGAGGCCGAGGGGGGAAGATCACCTGACTGCAAGAGTTCGAGACCAGCCTGGGCAACACAGTGAGACCTTGTCTACAAAAAAATCAAAAAATAAAATTTAGCCGGGCATGGTGGCACGCACCTGTAGTCCCAGCTATTTGGAAGACCGAGGCAGAAGGATCACCTGAACCTAAGCGGTCAAGACTGTAGTGAACCATGATCATGCCACTGCACTCCAGCCTGAGACTTGGACTCAAACAACAACAGGAGCAAACAACAACAAAAAGGGATGATCTTGGACAAGTTACCTAAACCTCTGCCTCAGTTTTTTCATCTGTAAAATAGGACAGGAGCATATCCTTCTCAGATGGTTGCTGTGAAGAAAGAGGACAGGTTTTTGTAAAGCACGTGACTGTGTGTGTCACAAACAGAAAGAAGCATCTGTTTTTATTACAGCTTTACACAAGGGTAAACTGAGGCTCTGTGAAGGGAAATGACTTGCTGGAGGTCACCCAGTGAGATAGAGCTGGGTCCGGGGCCCCGTCTCGGGACCCTTGACACCCGATCTACTGCTGTTTTCAAAGCACACTGCAAGTGGGCTTTGAGGCAGTGTGGTGTATCCGAAGGTGAGAATGGTCCCCATCCTGGCTGGGGAACAGAGCCACGGGTTCAACGCAAGCTGGCTTCGTGGGTGAGGATGTGTCTCCATGCCGAGGATCAGTCCGCTCATCTATAAAATGGGTGATAGTGGCTGCACCCCCCCGAGAAGGGGGGCGGCTTAGAATCAGACCAGAACATCACACAGGTGCAGCAGTTCTGTGACCAGAGAGCCGTGAGGTGGCCCTCATGGGAGGCTGGGGTCCGACCCTTGGCACCAAGCCTCGAGCCTGGAGCCCGGGACCTTGGTCGGAATCTAATTCGGCTTCAAATTGCTTTTTGGCCGTTTTCAAATCATGTGACAGATGGGATGAAATGATTCGGGGGGGTTTCCTTCTGGCTCCCAGGCTTCACATGCTCAGCATGCCCTCTTCCATTTAGCTGTCCAGCCCCGGAAAGGCCTTGCAGGGGCAGTCCCATCCTCCTTGGGTGAGGACAGGAAGGTCAGAGGCGAGGCCAATACAGAAGGCGGCGCGGTGGCCATCAGGGGAAATGATAATATTTACTTCCTCAAGACGCACATGTGTCCCTGTTCACGAAGAGTCGCCTCATGAAGAGGCTGGTGGGCGCGAGAGAGAGGCTGGGCCCGCCTCTGAAATGGATCCGCCGGTCGCACCCCCTCGAGGCTTGTCTCATTTTTAGACACATTCCAAACTTTTCAGCAAATTACAGTGTTTGCCAACTGGCCGTCTGGGGCCCAGCAGAGATGCTATTTATGGCGGCTGGGACACTGCCATCCCAGAGCAGCCTGGTGAGAAATGGGGCCCGCGTGCCCAGGAGTGGCATCCTGCACCCTGGGGAGGGACCAGGGCCCCGAGCAGGGTGCCAGGCAGGAGGCCTGTGCCCTACCCTTTCCAGGGCCCTGGGGTCTGCTCCGTGTCCCAAACATCAGGGGGCCGCCTCCATGCTCCTCAGAGAGACAGCTGGACACCGCCAAGGTCAAGGCTACCATAGGCTAGCTCTCGGTCATGTGGACTGCCATTTCACTTTATTCATTTCCTCCCTCCCTCGTTCCTCAGGGTCTACATGCAGCCGGGTTCGGTTCTGTCACTCCCTGGGAGTGTCACGTCTCCTTGATGAGCCTTGACTTTCCCCATCTGTGTAAGGGGTGCACGTGAGCACCAAAGTTCCTTCTAGCTTTGTGGGAGACACAGCAGTGTCCCACATGCAGTAGGTGCATAATGAATGTGTTTGTTTTTCCACCCTGCTCAGTGCAGGGGTGAAATAGGAATCGATGTCTTCGTCCTCGAGAGACTCAGTTCCTAGACCAGCGCCCAGACAAGGGGCCCACCCAGGGAGAGTAGCGCCCTCCCAACTGTGCCCAGTGTCACTGTTGAAGAAGGCGTTTATGGCACTCGGAGGTCCCCACAATGCTGTGAGGAGGTCAAGTGTGGCCACGCTTGCGCCTTCAGCAGGAGAACACTGCCTCTCAGGGAGGCCTAGGGACTCGGGGAGGCTGCACAGACTCCGAGAGGAGAGCCGGCCTTCTGGTCCCTCTCTGGGCTCTGCCCTTGCTCAGCCTGCTCTCTTGGGCCTCGTTCCTGGGCCTCCCTGCTGTGGGCACCCCACTCTCCAGGGAGAGCTCAGTTCTTGAGTTCTGTCTTCCCTGTCCCCCACCCTGGAACGCTGCCTCTGGTTCCGTCACTGCTGGCATCTGCCCTGCGGGAAGGGGAGGAGGGTGAGAAGCCTCTCTGAGGGAAGCATCTCTGTGCTCCCGGCAGATGACTTCATTCCTTTGCTTCTTTTTTTCTATTTTCTTCATATTTTGTCATCCAAACAGGAAAGCTTCACTTAAAGGAATGAGGACAGAGACACAAGACAAGGTATGCTTAAGGGGCAAGGGACCAAGGACTAGGACAGCACGGCACCGAGGAGGGCTAGGGAGGAGGGGGCAAGGGAGGAGAGGGACGCAAGAGGGAGGGGAGGGAGCAGGGAGAAGGGGGAGGAGGAGAGGAAGGAGGGAGGAGAGAGGATGGGGGAGGGA
>NW_007247386.1:247942-254489 GCF_000164805.1 Carlito syrichta
GCAGGACCCCTTGGGCTCTGTGGGCCAGGACCCTGGACAGCGCCCCCACATAGTGGGCCCTCAGGAGAAGTTGCTGCCCAGCAAAGGCCCAGAGGCTGAGTGTGCATGCTGGGGAGGGGGTGGGGGCAGCTTGGCCCAAGGGAGGAGCTGGCGCACAGGGGAGCCGAGACCCCTTCGGCACCAGGCCTGGGAAGGCTCCTTTATCCTGGACTCACGCGTGTCATCCCAGCTCCTTGAGAGGCCGAGGCAGGAAGATTGCTTGAGCCCAGGAATTTGGGGCCAACCTGGGGAGGTCCCATCTCCACAAAAAAATGAGAAAGTTGGAAACAGAAAATGAAGAGGAGCCATTCAGGATGGGATTCCCTGAGAGCTCCTCCACGTAAGGCTGGGTTGAGGCCTCCTCTGTGTGTCTCTCCAGTGTGAGAAGACCACAGGCCATCCCGGGGAGCCAGTGACAGAACACCCAGGGCTCTAGGACGGGGCGGGGAGCCTTGAGAACCACTGACAGAGGCTGCCGGAAGGTCTGACTGGAAGGAGGGGGCAGGGAGGGGGCTGGGGGTGTCAGAGAGGCCGGGGGTTGGGGGAAGCCACAACAAGGAGGGACAGGGAGGGGCGGACCCTGATAAAAAACCGGAGAAGGTAGGCTGAGAAGAGACCCTGCTACACTGGCTTGGATGTGGTCAACACTGTCCTGTCAAGACAGATCCAAGCCAGGGAGCGCCGCAGTGACCTTCCCACATGTTCTCTGGCCCTGTCACCAGACAGTGGGGAACGAGATCTGCTAGAGCACGTGACTCAATGTCCATGTCCTTCCCATTGGCCCCGTCCCTACATCTCAGCCTGCCCCCACTAACCTCTCCTGTTCCAGCCGCTCATGCCTGCCCCAGGACCTTTGCACCTGCCGTTTCCTCTGGCAGAACTCCCCACCCTGGATCACTGCAAGACTCACCACCACTGCCTTCAGCTCTCTGCTCCCTCACTGGGCCTCCCTGGCTCCCTGTCTATGACAGTACTCACCACCCTCTTCCCTTTCTCTGCTTTCTTCACCTTGCTGTCTCATCACTCCTGACACCGTGCATGGATTCAGTGACTTGTTACATCTGCCTCCACCTGTCTTGGTCAGCTACTGCTGGGATGATGAGGCGTAAGAAACCACCCAACACTCCGGCTCCAGATAAGGATGATCTTTCCTATTCTGAGTCTGTAGGTCCGGTGGGGGGGGAGGGGGCTGGGTTGAGGCCTTCTCTGTGTGTCTCTCCATCCTCCTAGGACCAGCAGCTCTCCGGGCCAAGTGGAGAAGAGTGGGAACTTACAGGCCAAGCCAAGACTCACGACACATTCAGGGGCAGTCATGACACGCTGCTGACATTCTAGTGGCCAGAGATGTCTCGTGATCAAGCCTGGCAGCAGTGGAGGGGAAGCTCACTCTCTGCACCTTTTTGGGAAGGAAGGGGAGTCGAGGGGAGCGACTGTTTTCTTTTTTTGGTAGCAACAGGATCTCGCTCTCTCTCCCAGGCTGAAGTGCAGTGGTTTGATCATAGCTCACTGGAGCCTTGACCTCCCAGACTCAAGTGACTCTCCTGCCTCTCAAATAGCTGGGATTACAGGCATGATGCTACCATGCCCAGTTAACTTTTTATTTTATTTTATTTTATTTATTTATTTTGAATTGGAGTTTCACTCTGTTGCCCAGACTGGAGTGCAGTGGCCACTCCCGGCCACCACAGCCTCGACCTGCTGGGCTCCGGGGATCCTTCCGCCTCAGCCTTCCAAGTAGCTGGAACCACAGGCACACGCCATCACACTCAGCTAATTTTTTTGATTTATTGTAGAGGTGAGGTCTCACCAAGTTGCCCAGCTGGGTCTCGAACCCGCAGATGCAGGCAATCCACTCACCTCGGCCTCCCAAAGTGCTGGGATCACAGGCTGAGCCACTGAGCCCAGCCAACTTTTTATTTTTTTAAGAGATGGGATCTTGCTATATTGTTCAGGCTGGTCTGGAACTCCTGGGCTCAAGCAATCCTCCTACCTCAGCCTCTCAAATTGCTGGGATGACAGGCAGGAGCCACCACTCCCGGCCCGGAGCGACTATTTTCATAACAGCAATGCAAACAATCCTGTCCCACAGTAGTCTGCAAACACCACAGGGCTGGGTGGAAGTCTGTATCCTCAGCACCTAGAACAGTTCCTGGAATGGAGTAACGGTGCGATAAATATTTGTTAAGAAAGTATAGAAACTGGCCGGGCTCAGCGGCTCAGCCTGTCATCCCAGCACTTTGGGAGGCCAAGGTGAGGGGATGGCCTGAGCCTGTGGATTCGAGACCCACCTGGGCAACTTAGTGAGACCTCGTTTTTACAATAAACCAAAAAATTAGCCAGGCGTGGTGGCGTGCACCTGTAGTTCTGACTTCTTGGAAGGCTGAGGCAGAAGGATCGCCAGAGCCCAGCAGGTGGAGGCTGTGGCTGGGAGCGGCCACTGCACTCCTGTCTGGGTGACAGAGTGAGACTCCAACAAAGAAAGAAAGAAAGAAAGAAAGGAAGGAAGGAAGGAAGGAAGGAAGGAAGGAAGAAAGGAAGAAAGAAAGAGAAAGAAAGAAAGAAAGAAAGAAAGAAAGAAAGAAAGAAAGAAAGAAAGAAAGAAAGAAAATATAGGAACTAGCCAACTCACATGCCCAGGGATTGGCCAAGACAGGCCTAGCAGGAGCCTCCTGTCTTCCTTGGGCACCCAGTGCCTTAGAGAACTTCTGTGTCTCTCTCTCCTCTCACCCAGACACATCCATCCCTGGAATGCTCTAGAAGCAGTTTCCAGGGCTTCTGGTCTTAGCCGACACCCATAGCTGGTCCCACTGTCATCCTGAGGTTGACCCTGTTTTCTGGTCAGCAGCAATGAGGTGCTAGAACTCTGACTATTGAAGGGCTGATCAGGATCGACTGGGAAATGAAGCTGCTAATAGTCTCCGGGATGGTGTTGGACCATTGGTGAGATTTGCAAATGGACTGAATGTTAGTCTTGTGGTGAGATTCAAGTTCCTGGTGTCAGTCATTCTCCTGCAGGGAGGTAAGAGGATGCCCCTGAGTGTTTAGGGGAGAAGGCCAGGATCCGTGCAACTTACAAATGACTCAACAGGGAAAAAGACTAGGAAGAAGATTAAGAAGAAGAAAAAAAGACCAAACAATATAATAATTATTATATTACACACACATAGAGAATGAAAGCAAATGTAACCAAATGTTAAGAACAGAAGTTGGGCATGGCAGCTCATGCCTATAATCCCAGGATTTTGGAAGACTGAGGCCAGAGGAATGCTTGAGGCCAGGAGTTCAAGACCAGCCTGAGCAACATAGTGAGACCCCCCCATCTCTAAAAATAAATAAATTGATTAAATAGATAAAATAAAAAAGAATGGGTGAATCTAGGAGCCAGGTATATGGCAGCTTACATAGTCTTGCCACTTTTCTGTGGCATTGAACCTTTTCAAAATAAATTGAATTATAAAAACAGAAGTTGGTGGGTGAGACCTCTTATGTACTCCCTGAGGGAGCCAAGCCCCCTTTCCTGTCCTCCTGTTTTCTCTCAAGCACCCCTGTCCCCCCAGGAGCTGTGTTTACTAAACATCTCAGTGAAGCGCTCCCACCCCTGATTTCATCAATTATAAATGTGCCTGCAGTTCCCCACAGGGCAATTTGTGACCGACTGTGGTTTGCGGTGAGCACAGGCACCATCCAAGTTCACCACAGCCGCGAGCAGAGACGAGGGTCAGGGCCAGACACAGGGCTGAGGGGGCGGTAGGGGCATGCAGGCAGCCCCGCCACCTTCCTGTTTGTCAACTCCGTGGGCTTTGGAGAGCAGTGGACGGGCTGGTCCCTGCTCAGGGCCGGCTACCGCTGCAGGCCAGCAGGGTCAGGTCTGCCGACCAGAGCCCAGAGCCTCTGATGGGCCTGAGGTCTCCCGGCTCCGGGGAAACTAAAACACACACTCTGACCAGCCCTGCTTTAAGTGCCGTATGTGGGTGAATTCAGTTAGTCTGCATAACACACCTAGGGGCAGTTCTTGCTTTCATGCCCATTTTACAGATGAAGAAACTGAGGCAGAGAGGTTCAATAACTTCCTCAGAGACACTGGTAAGTGACAGAACCAGGTCTTACTCGCTGAATCATTATGCCATATTGCTAAGTAACTTACATTCATAGATACCATGCAGATTTAGTTGACAGCAGGTAGCAACAATTTCACTGCCGCCCGACTGGCCTTCCCCAGCCCCGGCACTGACAACGTCTGCCCCACCCTGTGGGAAGATCCAGGGACTCGTCCTGCCAATTTATAAAGTAGAAACCCCTCATCTCTGTACAAAGCCCTCTTCCCCATCTACTGGCCTGTGTCCCCTCCTCCACTTCTTTTGGTCACAGCTTTCTCATCCGCATCACATGGAGTCAGGGGGAACCGACCCCACCTTGCCAGCTTGAAACTGATTGAGTGACCCAGGCCTGGCCAATCAGGCCGCCAAATCCCCTAGCGCTAGCCACCGGTCTGGGAAGGGACACGTGACCCACCTGAGCCAATGAGGTTCTGTTCTGGGCCTTCTGCCTGAGCTCTTGGAAAAGGGAGATCTCTCCTAATGTCGGTGTGGCCCAGGGAATGAGTGTGAGCTCGGAGCCTCCCGTGGGTGTGTGAGGGCCCCGGCCTTCAAGTCTGAATCTGAAGCTTTCCCTGCATCTTCCTCCCCTCCCCAATAACATGAGAGCCCTCGAGGGCCGACATGGTTTCTCAGCCATCTGGAGTTGAAATCTGCCTCGCAGCTGCCCTGGCTGCCTTCTGCTGACCCCAGGGCAGGAGTGAGCCTGCTGGTCCTGCCTCCCAGGCTGTTCCTCACAGACTTAGACTCCCTGCTTCCTTCTTCGCCCACACAGACAAAAGAGAGTCAGAGCATGGCTTTAAGTGCACAAGAAAGGCTGGTGGAGGCAGACGAGGCTACGAAGTTAGGGTCAGGATACCTTGGTCAGAGTCTAAGCCTCGCCACTTGCTGACGGAGTATCATCCAGTGCATGAGTTCATCTCTCCGAGGCTCAGTTTGCCCATCAGTAAAGTGGGCACGCCAGAAGATGTGATCTCCAGAAGTGCTCCGTAGCTGGCAAGCACCACGCTTCCAGAGGATTGCCTAGATGGACACAGAAGTGGGTTCTTCTCCCTGGTGTGTTATGGAGCTTGTGAGACAGTGACTGAGCATAGGGCTTCAAGCATTCCGACGAGACTATCTTCCACATTTCTGGAACTTTCCCAGCGTCAGTCACACGTGGACCTCCCATTAGAGTTTGCACAATGAGTGAGATTCAGGTCAGAATACACATATTGATGTCATTTCTTTTCTTTATTTGAAAGACATGGGGTAGATGTCTCATTTCTGTCATTGTTACCCTAAAGACCATTCTTGCTCCAGGAACATGACCCAAAACCCAGAAATCCCAACTGAGGCCTAAAGAGCTGGCCTTGACATATGCCCAGCCAGCCCAGAGGCCCAAAGCCTGCCTCCCGGGCTGCAGGCCAGGTGGGACTGCCCTGGCCTTACCCACATCCCCCTGGGCTCCAACCCCAGGGAGCTGAAGACTGGGCCGGGCACAGCAAGACTGAGAAACTGAGGAGAAGTATCGGCCTTCCCCCTCAGGCAGGCTGCCGGCCGTGGATGGGGATGGTACATCACTAAACTGGCTTCACCTCTGGTTAACACCCTGGCCTGGGCATGTCAGCATCTGCGCGGAGAAAGCGTTGGTGCCTTCCAGACTCTACCCTGGAGTGGGCCGCAGAGTCATGGGCCTGCAGGAGTTCTCATTCAGAAGCAGGAGATGCCTCTCACTGAAGAAAGCTTAAAGGAAGGTGGAGACAGAAATAAGGCTGTGCTTCGATGACCCCAGGAACTGTGCTTGTTCGATGTTTTAGTTACATCTGCTGTCCCAGGAGTTATGTGCTAGCGGGCCCAGGGGTCTGCAATTATAGCCAGAAGGCCTCTGGGGGCACAGCTGGGGTTCCATGGGCTGAAAGTGCAGGTTAAACCCAAGCGCCTGCCTGGACCTTTGGTCCAGCTTCTGCGTGTGCCGTCCTGAGTCTCAGTGCTGAACGCCCCCCCAGGCCCCTCCTCCAGGCCTTGGTTGTGGGAGGGGGGCCCAGGAGCAGTTAGCGGGCCCAGCTTTGTTCGCCTTGGAGACAGGTTCCCATCCCAGAGGGGTCCGGCTGTGGCTGCCAGAGACAGTAATTACTATAGAGGTGCGGGGCCCCCCGGTGGGCTCCCCAGGCCCCCGGCTCTGTGTGGGCAGTGAATGGACCTGTCCCTGGAGGAGACGGTGTCAGCAGGTGCCTGCCGCCCCTTGCTAGGTTCCCAGGCCCCCAGAGCCCTCTTGTAATAGGGGCTATTTGCCCTGGAACCAGTGGGCGACCAGGTTTTTAATCTTGGAGACCCCTAGGATCCCAGCTGGGAAGTGGGATTTGTTAAACAGGGAGGGGGGCCTGTCTGGGAATGCCAGAGGGCTTCTCAGCACAAGGGCATTGTCCTGGAGC
>NW_007247387.1:0-1787 GCF_000164805.1 Carlito syrichta
ATTAGGCCACATGATTACAGAGGTTGAAAAGTCCCACAATCTTCTGTCTACAAGCTGGAGACCCAGGGGAACCAGTTGTGTAGTTCTAGTCTATGTTGAAAGGCCTGAGAGTCAGGAAGCCAATGGTACAAGTTCCAGCATGAATGCAGAAGGCTGATGTCCCAGCCTGAAAATAGACTGAGAGAGTGGATTCTTCCTTACCTTACCTTTTATTCTATTCAGAGATACAGCGGATTGGATAAGGCCTGTTCAGAGTAAGGAGGGCAATTTGTCTACCAATGTCAATGTTAAACACATCCAGAAACACCCTCACAGACCCCTAGAATAATGTTTAACAAATGTCTTGGTATTACCTGTCCTTGTCAGGTTGAACCATCACAAACACCTTTCTCACAAGAAGTTTGTAAGATGTAAATGAACACAACGTCCATTATGCATTTAGCATTGTAAGGTAAATAAGTAAGTTGTGACTATGATAAAAACAGAAACACATCAGTGTAATCACTTTCCTACCTGAGAGTACAGAGCTATTTTCTTTTGTTGGTTCATGAATTAGAACAATAAGGTGGCTCAGGCCTGTAATCCCAGCACTTTGAGAGGCAGAGGCGAGAGGATTGTCTGAGCTCACGGTTTTGAGACCAACCTGGGCAACGTGGCAAGACCTCATCTCTACAACAAATAAATAAATAGATAGATAAATAAATAAATAAGCTGTGTGTGGTGGCACTCTCCTGTAGTTCCAGTTACTTAAAAGCCAGAAGGTTCGCCTGAGCCCAGCAGGTCTAGGCTGCTGTGGCTGTGTGTACCACTGCATTCCAGCCTGGGCAACAAAGTGAGACTCCGATTCCAAAAAGAAAAAAAAATATTCTTATATTCTTAGAATGACATAAAGGTCAAGACACTCTTCCTCAGGCTTCATGATCATATAGGTGTGAGCTCTGTGAAGAGACACTCTAGAGAGGAGGGAGAAACTGCAGAGCAGAGGCCACAAAGAGCTGCAGGACTTGTTTTCAGTTGACATCACGTATGGTTGATAAAGTGGAGCCCACACAAATGCGCATCCTCTCTCATGACAGATGAGTCAGGGCACTCCACCTCATGGAAGATGAATGCCTCTGAGTTATTTGAGTTGTTGAGCTCAGTGAGGAAAATTTCCACATGCTTGGCATTGCTTTGTTGTGCTGGCTCTTATTTTGTGAGTGCTCTCTGTCCTTCTCCCAGCTGCTGACCGCTTCTTCAAGGCATGAGGTACAAAAGATCTTTCCCTGTGGACACACCAACATAACCCACAGAGAGTTCTCATCAACACAAGGAGGAAAACACCTTAAACAACACATTATCCTGACATTTGGCAGAAGGACGTTTGTGGCTCTGTAGAACACCCAAGGGTACTATTGTGCTGTAGAGAGATACGAGAGCTTTTCTTCAGACAAAGGAAGACGGAGACGAAGGGATTTCAGGCCATGTTTAGGCTTTGGTACAAACCAATTTAAAGAACAACCACCAGGAAGAGAGGAAAGCATCCTAATCACTGTGACTCTGAGGAATGCATCTGTTTTTACTTGTGTCGCAACATGGCTGATTCTCTAGAAGAAAGCAATGCTTCGTACTTTAAGTATGATGAAATTTTATCACATACTTGTGCATTGTTATGGATGAAGAAAGTCATTTTTAGTAGTATATTTTAATGATAGAATTAAGTAATGGCTCTGAACCCCAAATTCAACAGCCTTAGGTTATCATAAGAAAGATGATAAAATATTCATTTCTTTGTAATTAGTCTGAGT
>NW_007247387.1:2060-9744 GCF_000164805.1 Carlito syrichta
GCGAGACCTCATCTCTACAGTAAAATCAAAAAATTAGCCGGGCGTGGTAGCGCGCCTGTAATTCCGGCTACTCGGAAGGCTGAGGCGGAAGGATTGCCCGAGCCCAGCAGGCGAGGCTGTGGTGGCTGGGAGCGGCCACTGCACTCCAGTCTGGGCGACAGAGTGAGACTCCAACTCAAAAAAACAAAAACAAAAACACAAAAGTGGCAGAGTAAATGGCACTGTGTTTAATAAAAACCACAAGGTCATAAAACATGGCTACTTCACTAATCTGCTTTCCAAAATTTAATTTGTCTGCAAACAAATATCACTATCAGTGCCCACCTTGTTTGATCACATATTGTATTACTATCTCATATACTCTCCATTTATTTTAGTTTTCCTGTAGCATAGAGTTCAAAGCTGAACATTCTTTGAAACTTAACCTGTCTCCTTTGCCCCCTCAACATTATGGAGCATTTGAAATTATGACTCTGCTGTTTATAGCCATAAAGATAAGGTCTTAATCTTTTCTGAGTTATGAACTCCTTTGAGAATTTGATAAAAGATATGGATATTATCTCTAGAGAAAAGCTTTCTCTTGTTTTCATATACACCCTAAATTTGCATATAGTACCCAAGAGTTTATGGACTTCTTTAAAGCACATTTGGAATAGGCGATACCCAGATATTTGGTTGAATGTTATTCTAGGTGTATCTGTAAGGGTGTTTCTGGATGAGCTTAACATTTGAATTAGTGGAGTGAATAAAGCAAATTGCCCCCCCCAATGGGAGCAGGTCTCATCCAACCCATTGGATGGTTGAGTAGAATGAAAGCCAAGGTAAGAAAGAATTCCCTCTCTTGCCCTGTCTTCACACTGGAATGTCAGTTTTCTTCTTGAGTGTCACTGTTTCAAAGGGTGGGTGGTTACTTCCAACTTGGAGCAGACACACAGAGTTTGGTGAAGATTCAAGGTAAGGGAGAAATCAAATGAACTTTTTGGTTTTACTAAATGTAAATATTCACAAACCTGTTTTAAAATGGATTTCTGGCATCCTAAATATTCCCATCTCTAAATAAGTGTTTCTTTTCCATTCCTTATCTAGAGATTGAACCGTACATAACTGCTAATATTCAAAATTTTTTTACCTACAAAAACAGTGGCTTCATATGGCTCAATCTAATAATAAGTGATTAACTATGATATTTAGTAGCAACCTTAACAGATTATGTGAAAAAAGGTTTAGCAGTGAGTTGGAACAGGAAAGATGGCTTGATTTAATTACAATGAAATACTTCAGCAAAATTTTGAGAGCTAAAGATGTTTAATTTTAATCTAAAAAATCTAAAAAAAAATCAATCTAGTGTAGCATTCATACCAGTCATGTTTTAAAGACAAAGAGATTAATAAAATCTATTCCTTCTGGGTATGTGTTCCATAGAAATCAAAGCAAAAAAATATTTATTGCAGTATTATTTTAGAGGTTTAAAAGAAAGCAAATAGAAACAGTGTTTACCCATCAGTAGGGGAATGGTTGGATACATTACAGCACATTGCAGTACAAAATGTTGCACAGTTGTTAGAGTTATTGTTGAGTAGGAAAAAGCAAGATTCAAGAATATGCCCACCTGGGCAACTTGGCGAGACCTCATCTCTACAATAAATCAAAATGAGCTGGGTGTGGTAGCGCGTGCCTGTAGTTCCAGCTCTTTGGACGGTTGAGGTGGAAGGATCACTGGAGCCCAGCAGGTCGAGGCTGCAGTGGCCGGGAGCAGCCACTGCACTCCAGTCTGGGTGATGGAGTGAGACTGCATCTTAAAAAAAAAAAAAGAAAAAAGAATATGTGTATGTTCCAACTTTCGCAAAATAACGACAAAACCTGTCTATTGTAATATTTTTATTCACATAAACAGTGCAAATACATATGTACATTATGCATAGCAATTCATCTATAAATGCATGAGCATAGAGAACAATATGAAAATATAGAGTGTAGGTTATTCACCTTTCTGTCTGTGAGGAGAGAATGTGACTTGAGTGGAGGACTGTGTATGGGAAAGGAAAGCCTGGGCTGAAACAAAATACTGCATTTTAAAAACAGTAAGTTGGATAGAATCACACACACTGAATTGATGCAAAAATTTATGCAGTTGTTTATTTGTATAAATATTTAAAAAGAAAAAGCCAACAGAACAAAGGAAGTGAGTTTTGCTGACCCATGGCCATTTCAATGCAACCTACCATGTGCAGGCACACACACACAAAAAAAACCCCACAGAAAAACACTATAATGCAATATTGAAAATGGAAAGCAATATAAGGCAATACCAGCTAGACCCTTCTGAAGCGATATGGAAAGGGATGCACTGTTACCATCAGATAAATCAAAATAAGTCAAGTAAACCCAAAGAACCCACTCCCAGAGACCATAAAACAGTCAACAGGGAATTACTAGTAGAAAAAATTAGAATAGAAAATAATAAAACCACCACTGTGAGGCCCATTTTTTAGAAGCCAAATCTAAGCCTCTAGTTGAACTTCCTGACAGAGAGAAGTCCTAAAGGAGAAGCAAGAGTCTTGAACAATACTCTTACCCTGATTGATTTCTAAGGTGCATTCAAGTTCCAAAGGTCCCTGATGCTAGAATGTAGTAGGGGTCATTTAACATTTATTATTCATACAACCACAGAATTCTGGAGCTAGGCAAGCCTTGGAAGATTATCTTCTAGTAGGTCCAAAAGATGGGGTTTTTTTTTTACACTTTATATATTGATTTTGGGGGTAATATATTTATTTGTTTATTTTTGACTTATTTATTATTTATTTTTATAGATACATATCAGATGTACATATTTTCAGAGTAAAAGTGATAATTTGAGATATTCATACAATCCAATCAGAGTAATTGGGATATCCATCACCTTAAACTTTTTTTTTACACTACAAGCATTCAAATGATTCTCTTTTAGCTATTTTTAAATGTGCAATCGATTAATGTTAACTATAGTCACTCTACTGGTCTACAAACACCAGAGCTTGCTTTTTCTGTTTAAGTGTATTTGTACCCATTAATCAATTTCTCTTTGTCCTCTCCTCCCCACTGCCCTTCTGACCTCTAGTAACCACCAATCTGCTCTCTGTTTCCATGAAATCCAATCTTTTAGCTGCCACATCTGAGTGAGAACATAGTATATTTTTCTTTCTATGCTTGGCTTATTTCACTTAATATAATGGCCTCCAGTTCCATTCATGTTGCTGAAAGTGTTTTATTGTATTTTTAAAATACATAACACAAAATTTATCATTTCAGCCATTTTAAGTGTACAGGTCAGTGGCAGTTAGTACATTCACTTCCTTGTGCCAAAGTTGTTGTTTTTGTTTTTTGTTTTATTGACCCATTGAGGAAACTGGATGCAGGTACACAGGACCTCTTTGTATTATTTTTGCAACTTCCTATAAATTTAGAATTATTTCAAAATTAAATATTTTTTCAAATGGGATTTCTGTGTGTTTTTCAGGGACTTCCTTGCAGGTGCAGGAGAAACTGCATGAGCAAAATCCCAGGTATGCTTCTTGCCTCACCCCTTCACCAAAGCAGCTCCACTTTATCTCTCTCCCATGTTATGCTTTCACACAAAATTCTTGAAATTTCGTGATAAGAATTATTCCCATTACAAAAAATAGCTTTGAAATTGACTCAGTCTACCTGTTTATTTTACTGGTTAACAGAGATTATGTTACGTTTCCAGGGTTAGTAGGCTAGTAAATGGCAGGGCCAGGACACAAACTCAGATCTATTGACTCTAAGTCTAGTGCTCCTTCCACTATACCATACTGCCTTCATCCAAATAAAAATGGTTTTTGTTATCATCCCTGGTTCTACCCCATTAATGGTAACTTGAAGTGAACATCTTCACACAGCAAAACAGATGATTTAGGTATTAAAGACATGGAGGAAACTCAAGTTAAGAACAGACCTGAGGACTCAGAAACCTAGGATTTCAAATTCCGACATCTCTGTGTCTGTAACCTTGATCAGATAAATATGTGTGCATGTGCCTTAGTCTCCTGGAAAGATACAAAGTGACAGATAATATTCCTAGCCTGGGTCCCAGAGAAATTTAAGAGAAAAGTAAATGAAATCCTGCTTTTCAATTCAATTTCATTTTCAATTCAATTCAGCAAATATTTAATGAGTGTCTAATAAGTACCAGGAACTATGATAAGGTACTGGGAATACAATGGTGAACAAAACAGGATATGGTCTTTGCTATCATGAGATTACTGCCTGGGAAGGTGAAATACACAGTCATTAACCTAACAATAAAACCAATGAGTAAACATTTCAAACTGAGATAGAGGGGAGAAATAAAATATAACTTAATGAGCATGCACAACAGAAAATGAACTGATTGATCAGAGCAAACTTCCCTGAAAAATTCATGCTTGAATTGTATCTGTATGATGAGAGTTAACTGGATATGTTTGTGAATAACCATTGGTAAATAAGATTATAGTTTAATAGTCCTTTAGGGAAATTTCATTGAAAAGATAACTTTTATATGGAAAGCAATATTCTTTAGGTTCAGCAAACATTCTACCTTTCTGCTATAAAGCTCACCATCCCTCAACCACAGCAGCCATCACCAATCAATTACAACATTCTTTCTGATAAATCCTGATATAGCTTCTCAATCGAGTTTTCAGGCAGCCTTTATCAATCAATCAAACTTGCCACTGAAAATGAAATGAATTTGCCATCTTGGGTGCAGTGAAAAGATCTCTGTCCTCAAATTTTAAAGTCCTGAGTTGTAGTTCTATGACTTTCATAATATAAGAGAACTGGCCAATATCTGGGAGGTTCAGTTCAGTCCCTATAGTGCTGCCTTTCCTGTGAATTTCATGAACGGGTCCATGGGGTGAGGTCTCTGTGTTCCACTCCTCAATTTATGGACAGGAAAGTAAGCCTAGAAAACATGTCCTTCAGCCTCACCAGAATTTGTGAACTTGCCTGACGATTATGCAAGCATTTTTCTGAGACTTGCAAAACTGAAACTAAGAAAAACACAAGGTATTAAATTTTAAGCCAGAAGAGCTGATATTAAAACTTTACAAAGATGTTAAATCCACATAATTTAAAATTTGTGAGGGCCCCTGCCTCTACAGGTCACAGAGTTGTAGCAATATTCTTTGAACAATCAGTAACAGATTATGTCACAAACTATGGCTAATTTGGAATGTGGTTGTTTTCTAAGATTTCTGTTTATTTTGTATTATAAAATGCATGTTAATTTAATTTTTATAGTCTTTCTTCTAACCTCTACTTTCCATAAAAACATGTGAGTGCCAACTGAAGTTTTGTCAGTCATTATACTCTAGCAGCTGGTAAAAGATTATTAGATTTCCAGAGTCTTTTCTGTTTCAATTTTTCATCTCAACACATGGTAATATCTTTAACATTGACTGTTATACCATTGCACAAGGTATCTCAGATGACTCATGTTCTTTTTAGAACTGAGGGCTAAACTCTGACCTTTTTTCTTTCTTTTGCCAAATTCCTTACTAAGGGGTCCGGGAGATGAGTTTTTGATTAACTCTAGATAATATTTACTTTCCAACCTTACTCTTTTGTCAACAGAACCATCCTGTTACCCTGTTGCCTTAATGGCCATTAGTGTAGTCCTGCTGCAATGGAACATGGATCTTAGAGCAGGGGTCCCTAACCCCTGGGCCAAGGACTGCCACTGGTCTGTGGCTTGTCAGGAACCAGGCTGCACAGCAGGAGGTGAGCAGCGGGCGAATGGACCTCTGTCCTCTGTCAGATCAATGACGGCATTAGAGTTTCATAAGAGTGTGAACCTTATTGTGAACTGTATGCAAAGGATCTGGGTTGCGTGCTCCTCATAAGCAGACACAAATACAGAACCACACTGAGATACCACCTAACTCCAGTCAGGATAGCCATCATCAATAACTCCAAAAGCAACAGATGCTGGAGAGGATGTAGAGAAAGGGAAACACTTTCACATTGTTGGTGGGAAGGTCAACTAGTATAGCCTCTGTGGAAAACAGTGTGACTATTTCTAACAAATCTGAAAATCGATCTTTCATATGACCTAGCAATCCATCTTCTGGGAATATACCCAGAAGAACTCAAATCACTCTATAATAAAGATACCTGCCCATGCATCTTTATTGCAGCATCATTCACAATAGCAAAAGCGTAGAACCAACCGCGCTGCCCATTGAAAGTGGACTGGATAAGGAAAATGTGGTGCATTTACACAATGGAATATTATGCAGCCATAAAGAAAAGCAAAATTATGAACTCTGCAGCAACCTGAATGGAATTAGAGTCTATAATACTCAGTGACTTATCACAGAAACAAAGATCTGAGTGCCACCTGTACTCACTCATAAGTGGACCTTGAACATTTATCATAATACGATAAGAGGGATTGGCAGTAGTGGGACACTGTCAGCACAGGGAGGAAGCACACGACATCATTCAGGGTACCCACACTTTACCTGGATGATGACCACGTATGTACCCAACCCTCATTTGTACCCCACGTTTTAAAAATAAAATAATTTTTAAAAGAACAAGAAATGAGGTTTGACTGCACATCCCCCCACCCCTGTCTGTGGAAAAATTGTCTTCCATAAAACTGGTCCCTGATGCCAAAAAGACTAGGGACTGCTGCCCTAGAGCAGACCTGCCCTCACTTTGTCTCATTGAAGAAACAGACACTTGATTCTAGATGAAATTTTCTTGCTCTCTACTTCTGCAATATTATGATGAGTAATTGTCACTATGCTAATAATAATGATTGTCTGCAGCATTTGATTACATATATTACCCAGTTACACATACTCCACAGTCATTCATATCAGTGTCAAATTGTATCAGAGCTACAAAGGAGATATCAATGTAGTAAGTGGAAAGGATTCTAATCTTAATTCCACTATGTAAGTGTGTTGTCAAGTGTCAGGCTACCAGGAAAAAAAAATCAGGAAGCAACTAACAGAATGAATATTATGGTCAATTGCTTTGGATAACAAAAACTGCTTTGCAGGGTTTTGCAGGCAGTGACTACAAAGATCAGGACACATTTTAAGTGCTTATTAACTGAGAGTTATTGATATTTTTATTTCCTTTTATTATTCCCATTACAATTACCAAGCACACTGCAGATGTATGTTGTTTTGTTACAAGAGAGAATTATAAGCATGAATGACTCAGCACAAAATCTCGCTCATTTAAAAACTAAATACTGTTGGCCCTCCATATCCATGGGTTCTGCATCCAGGGTTTCTGTAGCTGTGGATTCAATCAGCCACAGATTGAAAATATTAGGAAAAAATTACATCTGTAACTGAGACTGCACAGACTTTTTTTCTCTTGCCATTATTTCCTGAAAAATATAGTAGAAAAACTATTCACATCGCATTGTACTATGTTTTATTAGTAATCTAGAGATGATTTAAAGTATACGGAAGGATGTGCATAAGTTATATGCAAATACAATAGCATTTATATAAGAGACTTGAGCACCCATGGATTTTGGTATCCTCAGAGGGTCATGGAATCAATCTCCCACAGACAAATGACTATAGTTCAATCTATGTTTCCTATGATTGAGCCATCAATCTATTATTTAAAAATTTATAGTATATATTACCCCAAGAAGAAGGAATTATGT
>NW_007247387.1:10660-20110 GCF_000164805.1 Carlito syrichta
GGTGCCTGAATGAAACGTCATTGTACACCTAACCCTTAACTGTACCCCACAAAACCATAATAAAAAATACTGATTAATGAAAAAAAAAGTTATGTTTATACTATAATCTATTGAGTGCAATAGCATTATGCTAGCATATGCACATACATTAACTTAAAAATAACATACTGCTAAAAATTTTTAATAGCTATCTGAGTCTCCAGTGAATTATAATCTTTTTGCTAGTGGAGGGCCTTGCCTTGATATTGATGGCTGCTGACTGATCAGGGTAGTAGTTGCTAAAGTTTGGGCTGGCTGTGGCAATTTTTAAAAATAAAACAACAATGAAGTTTGCTGCATCCATTAACTTTTAGAGAAGATTTCTCCGTAGCATGTGACACTTTTTGATAGCGTTTTAAAAAACAATAGAACTTCTTTCAAATTCTGCCACTGATTGATCAACTAAGTTTATCTAATATTCTAAATCCTTTATTGTCATTTCAGCAATGTTCCCAGCAACTTCTCCAGGAGTAGGTTTCATCTAAAAAAAAAACAATCAGTTTCTTTATTCATCCATAAGAGGCAACGTCTCATTCATTTATCACGAGATTGCAGCCACTCAGTCTCACCCTCAGTTTCCACTTCTTCTCATTTGAGTTCTCTTGCTATTTCTATCATGTACATCAGCAGTTACTTCTACCCCTGAAGCCTTGGACCCCTCAAAGCCATCCATGAACGTTAGAATCAACTCCCAAACTCCTGGTAATGTTGACATTTTGGCCTACTCCCATAAATTACAAATATTTTTAATGGCTTCTAAAGTGGTGAATCCTTTCCAGAAGGGTTCCTATTTACTTTGCTCAGATCCATCAGAGAAATCACTGTCTGTGGCAATTCCAGCCTTCTCGTATCTTAGATAATAAGACTTGAAATTAATCTTTGATCCATGGGCTGCAGATATTCTCCCTGTACACCTCCATCAGAAGGCTTGGGTGACCAGGTGCAATGTCAGTAAGCTGTAACATTTTGAAAAGAGTCTTTTACTCTGAGAAGTAGTTCTCTACAATGGACTTAAAATACTCAGTAAATCCTGCTATAAATAGATGTGATGCTCAAGCTTTGTTGTTCTACTGACAGATCACAGGCAGAGTACACTGAGCATCATTTTATTGGCTTCTACTTTAGGTCCCCAGCATCATCAGCCCTTAGCAAGATGGTCAGCCTGCCCCTTGAAGCTTTGGAGTTAGACATTGGCTTCTTCTTTCCAACTGTGAGAGTCCCAGATGGGCTTTGGCCCTCTCCCCTGCCTTGGGAGGTGAATCTCCTCTCTCTCTCTCTCTCTCTCTCTCTCTCTCTCTAATTTACTTTCTAAATAAACTATATTTTCTAGTCTAAAAAGACAGAAGTTCCTAGATGGCATCTTCTTCCGAAAGAAGACTGTTTTGTTAACATCGACCGTCTGTTGTTCAGTGCCGTCATCTTCACCAATGACCTTGGCTAGATCTTCTGGGCCACCAGCGACAGCTTCTCCATCAGCACTTGCTGCTTTGTGCACTTTTATGAGATGGAGACAACTTCTCTCCTTCAGCCTCATGAGCCAGCTCCTGCTAGCTCCAGACCTTTTGTCTGCAGCTTCCTCACTTCTCTGTCTTCACAGAATTGAAGAGAGTGAGGGCCTTGCTCTGGATTAGGCTCTGACTTCAGAGAATGTTGTGGCTGATCTGATCTTCTATCCACTTCTAGCCAGAACACTAAAACTTTCTCCTTATCAGCACTAAGTGTGTTTTGTTTTCTTATTGTTCATGTGTTCATTGGAGGAGCCCTTTTCATTTCAAGAACTTTTTCTCTGCTCTCCCCACCTGATGAGCTGTTTGGTACAAGTGGCCTGGTTTTCTGCCAATCTCGCCTTTAGACTTGCCTTCCTCAGTAAACTTCATCACTTCTGTCTTTTGTTTAAAGTGAGAGGAGGTGTGCAGCTCTTCTTTTCATCGGAACACATAGAGGCTATCGTATTGCTATTAATTGGCCTGTGTTTTCAATCTCATTGTGTCTCAGGGAACAGGGAGGCCTGAGGAAAGGAAGAGATGGAGGAGTGGCTGGCCAGTGGAGCAGTCAAACCACACACGTGTATCAATTAAGTTTGTTGTCTTATGTGGGTGCGGTTTATGGCACGCCAAAACAATCACAACGGTAACATCAAAGATCGTCCATCACAGACAACTATAACAGATGTAATAATAATTTTAAAAAGTGAAATATTGGCCAGGCTGGAGTGCAGTGGCACACTCCTGGCTGCCACAAAAAAATGAAATATTGTAGAAATCATCAAAATGTAACAGAGACACAAAGTGAGCATGGTGCTGACAGACTTGCTCGACACAAATTGCCACAAACCTTCTATTTGTAAAAAACACAGTATCTGCAAAGTACAATAAAGTGAAGGCCAATGAAAAGAGGTATGCCTGTATTTTTTCATTATTTTAGTCAAGAAATATCAAAAACACACAATGTGCCCTGTATGTACAACATATTCCTTTAGGTAGATAACAAAGAAAGACCGTTTACATGTTAAGCCTTAGATTCGGTCCTGGAAATAGTGCTGTTTCTCTCCAAAGGTCTTCTCTACTCACTCCTTCACAGTCTGTTTCCCCCTTTTTCTGGGCGTGCTATTTGCCTTGGTGACCAGACCAGGGCAAAAAAAAAAAAAAAAAAAAAAAGGCCACCTGCAACAGGAGACTCAAAAGATAGAACTAAAGGATAAACCAATCAAAAAAGACACAAATCAGTAAAGATGTTTAGTCAAGTACTGAGTGAGGGAAATGCACAAAGCTCTTAGAGTAACTGTGTTGCAATGACCATCGTCAAGTACTGAGTGAGGGAAATGCACAAAGCTCTTAGAGTAACTGTGCTGCAATGACCATCTCTCCAGTCACACAGGTCAGAGGGTACCTGCCAAGAGGATTCACTGTCATGGGTGCACACAAGTCTGCACTCCTGCGACTTCACTTTAATGAAGTGGAACAATGACGCAAATGAGTCAAATTAGGTTTAAAACCACATTTGCTTATGGTTGTGTGAAAACGAGCACGCTCGTCTGAACACATGTCTGCATGCCACTGTGGGCCTGTGGCCAGGAGGGTGCCAGGGAGGCAGTAACAGCAGGACGTAAAATCCACCGGGGAAAATCCGCAAGGCAAAAGACAAGAAGTGGGTGTTAATCATCTAGCTGGTATTAGACCGGCCACTCTAGATAAATGGGTCAGTGATTAAGGGGAGAGAAGCTCAGTCACTTGCTGTGTGATCACGGTATATTGTTTTTCCTTTATGCAGTTACGTGAGAAATTTGGATAAGATAACCTTTGAGACCTCTTTTACCACTTACATTTCACACATCAGCTTCCCAAACTTGCAAAAAGACGCACCTTTAAGGCACTTCCTAATTATCAACAAAGTGCGTCTTTTTGCAAGTTTGGGAAGCTGATGTGTGAAATGTAAGTGGTAGAAGAGATCTCAGCGTTATCTTGCATTACTTAAGGTGCCAATGATTTTATTCTTAAGTCACTTTCTTAAAAAAACCATGCACTTATGAACCTTACAGATGCATTAACCTTTCAGATCTGAATAAGCCATGCACTTATTAACCACACCCATATAAATCAGGTCTAATGCTGTGGTGGGCGTCTGCTGCCTCTAACTGCCTCGCTCAGGAGGATTTGTCCCCCATATGCCTGGGCAGAACAAGACAGTGGGAACATTGTTGCGAGGAAGCGAAACACTCCATAACTCAGCACTAAATTTAGAAACACATAAATGAATAAGAGCAGATGAGCTGGGCTCCATGGCTCAGCCTGTAATCCCGCGCCTTTGGGAGGCTGAGGTGAGTGGATTGCCTGAGCCCGCGGGTTCGAGACCTGCCTGGGCAGCGAGACCTCATCTCTACAATAAATCAAAAAATCAGTCGGGCGTGGTAGCGCGCGCCTGTAATTCTGGCTACTCGGAAGTCTGAGGTGGAAGGATTGCCGGAGCCCAGCAGGTCGAGGCTGCGGTGGCTGGAGCGGCCACTGCACTCCAGTCTGGGCGACAGAGTGAGACTCCAACTCAAAAAAAAAAAAAAAAAAGAGCAGATGTGTGGGGTCAGCTCTGTGGCAGAGATCTGACAGTGATGACACTGCAGTGCAATGCTGAAGCTTCCTTTGACCTTTTGTGATTTCTTGCCTATCCCTCCAAATTGTGTGCTATCCCTCCAAATGAATTCTGTTAGACTCCCATGCTGGACTCTGTGTTTATTGTCTATATTGTATATGACACAGTGGAATCATTGTTGCTTTTAATAAAGTGTGTTAGTAAAAGTCACACTCCACCACATCGTTCTATGGTGGAAACTGAGATAAGTTTACAGAAGATACATTCTTGACATCAGGATATATACACCTAATACTAGGCTATATATTTATAATCTCCTAATTTGTTTTTCCCTTTTAAAGGGAATTTGGAAACTGATTATTGGAAAACAAAAGTTCATCCTAAGGGTACAATGCCTTATAATCAGGCAAAGCAGTAATTTTTCACATTGTAGACCCTATAAACGTCTACAAATCACTTGCCATATATTATGTTGCATCGCCGCCACAATAAACCTGTCTTATTTAATAAAAAATCTATTATTAAGACACAAAGAACATATTCCAAAAATTTCCCAAATAGCCTCAAAGTCTAACTTCCTTGGAGAGAATTTATGGGTGAAAGTATCTTAACTCTTGGCATATATTGTCAGGTCATTCTTCACAAAACTCATCAGATAACTCCTCTACTACCTGGCCATGCGAGCATATGTTTTGTATTCTTTTGCAGTATTTATCAGCCTTTTTAATCTTTGAAATTAAAATATATGAAAGCAACTTGATTTTAATGTGCTTGTCTTCCTTCCTTCCTTTCTTTTGCTAGCGAGAGTGTTCCTATATTGACAACAGGACCATTAGACATTTAAAATATGTTTCTCTTGTTTATTGTCCAGCAGTAAATACGTTAGGCTATACTCTTGATTGCAAATGACCGAAATCCAACAAACTTGAATTTATCGGATCTTGGGTGCCCCTGCTTGTAGGCAAGTCTAGAGCCAGTATGTCAAATTGTATGATCACACAATCTCTCTCCCCCCCCACCACCACACCATATGGCAGCAAAAATGACTGTAGGCTTTCGTTAGTCCTACAGCTAGTGATTCCAGGAAAAAGAAGAGTGGAGCCTGGTGCTGGTGTTCTTTTTATTTTACAGCACAGGCAATAGCTTATGAAAAAGGTCAACTCATTGGGAACATGCCAACCCCTGGACAAATCAGTGTGTCTAAGGAATGGGTATACTGATCAGTCACATACTCATTCTTGAGGTAGGGAAAGTTGAACCATGCTGTTGACAGTTTTATCAGACAGTAAAAGGCATTTTCCCAAAGGAAAATTTTACAAAAGAGAGGGAAAGGATACTAGGATGGCAAAACAAAAGATGATCATTAAACTATTCTTTTCTGTTTAAAAATGAAGTGTCCATTTTTATTGATTTGAAAGAGCACTTTGCTATTAAGAATTTTAAACTTTGAAATGTACTACATGAACTTTGCTTGTTTATTCAGCTTGTCGCTTGTCTTTCCACTTTGTTCCTGATGTTATTTTTTTGCCTCTTACAGAAATTTAAATTTTTTTCTGTAAGCCCCTTACAGAAATTTAAAATTTTTCTGTAAGTTCAGTGAGCTTTCTCAGAGCTGCCCCTGGAGGAGATTCTCACTCATGTCTCAGAGCCCTTCACCACCTCACCCTGCAGGCCTGGACAGCTACATATGCCAAGGCTTTGGTTTCTCACCTACCTCTATGACCTCATTTAGGTCCATGAAGTCCTCTCCAAATACCTGGAGGGAAGAACATGGCAGAATGTTTATAGAAGGTTGACATGGGCCAGTCATGGAAATGGCATGCGTCACTCCTACCTGCATTCCACCAGTCAGGACTCAATCGATAGACACAGCCACCAGCGAGGGAGTCTGGGCATTTAAATGGGACAACAGAAGAGCAAGAGAAAAGGCTTGGGGGGACACAGAGAAGTCTCTGCCACAATTTTGCACAATTTTATTGTAAAATTAGAAGTTGGGATCTTTATAATCTGAAGTTTTGAGGCCTTGTAGAATAAGCCATTTCCCATTTATCACCAGTTGCCTTGTTTTATATTTTTACCTTCTGCTTTAGGGCACTGGATATTTTGCCATTTTTTTGCTTCCTGTTTCACATAGTGCGATGTACAGATCCAACTTTACTTTTCTCTACATGGTAAACTCAATTTGCCCAACAGCATCTGTCTAAATAATAGAAACATATTGAAATTTTGAAAATCCATTTAAAAATTGAGATGCCAAGACATACCAAATTCCCCACCTATACGAGGCCTCTCGATGCTTTTCTAGGGTCTGTTTGTCTGTCTCTGTTTTTCACTGCCACGTTGCCGTTATGACAGTGACTCTTGGTGTTGTGCTGTCATCGCGTCCTCTGGGGACAGGCCTGGGAAGGCTGCTTGACAGCCTACGCGTTGTCGTCATTCTCTCTGGACTGCAGAGCTTCTAGACTGGGTCTTGGTTTGTGACCTCATTCCGTCTATAGAGGCAACACCAGGCAAGCAGGATCTAACCATGCTGCTTTCGGGCTGTCGAGTGAGTATACAACGTCCAAGGAAAAAGACGGATGTCTTTGTTGAGCTGTGCCCATGACAGCCAGGAGGAGGCTTTGCTTGAGCCAAGGGACAGAATCGTATCTCCCTTGTCAATTTACAAAATTCAGAACTCTCCACAATACACAATATCCTTCATAATCTGACTTCAGCCTATTTTTCTAGCCTTGCTGCCAGAGACAGAATCATACTCATTAACTCAGTTCCTCATTTTACCTTTGTGAAAATAAAGTTCTTAAATAATTTACCCCAGATCATTAAGCAAGTTTGGGAAATGTTCAGAACCAGAACTCTAGTCTCCCATGCTTTATAAGTCTGTTGTTTGTTTTACCATGAGCAACCTGGATTCTGCATGGGAAGCTTGTCTCTATGCATCCCAAATCACTGTTTCTGAACAATGGAGAAATATTGCATCAGCAGTCACAAATACTGGGAGCAGGGCCTGTTACTCTTCTTCTCCCCTCTGAGTAATTTCTGATTCCTGATTCTAGGAAAGAAATGGATAAACATTCCTTTATTTCCACTAAGAAAGTCATGCAGTGAAGACAGTGGTGAACGTGAAAGTTAACCTGTAAAACCAACAACTCTTTACATTAAAAAAAATGCAGTGGGAGAGTTCATCATCGCATCAGTGAATATGAGGTACTTAATGGCTTGTTCTCTTGTCTTAACACCAATCTTCTGTATATATTTTGGGAACTGGTACTGAAGTGGAATGTATACTCAGAAGCCATGTGAATGATATCCTGGTCGAACACACTGTTTTCTACAGAGAAGCATCTGGACATGGTTGCAAATAGTTTTGAACTTCTGAGTTGAAAGGTTTATGTTTTGCCCCCACTTTCATGCACCTTAGAAATTCTAGAAAAGTCTCCATCCAATCATTTGAAAAAGGAGGGACTCATCAAGGCCTAAGAAATACACTATTCATCTGTGTTCCCTCTGAGAATCTTGACTCACTCTGAATAAAAATAAAATATCACCCCAGGTGTTATATGGATAAGTATAAGAAGCCAGGCATGAGAAATGGAAGCAGAGAGGCAGTGTCATGACCAAAGCCAGATAAAAATTGAATTTCTGAGCCCTTTTTTTGCTCTGGTATTATTTTCATTAAAGCCAGAAGCCTCACATCTTTGTGTCTACTTTCTAGCAAATAAAATCTTCTGGGGGAGAGGTACTCAGAATGGAGAGCTTCCACGTCACTCTGAACTCCAACACATATTCTTGTGATGTTTTTAACCTTCTCAGGTGAGAAAAGAAATGGTTTGGGACCAGTAACAATTGCTGAAATTCAAGTGTTGCTCTTTGAAGAGACTTACATTTGGCATCTTTCAACTAAGGAACTTAAAACTCCTTCCAGGCAGAAGTCTGCTAGGTTCCGGTTTGTGAAGGCTTTGACCTGCCTGTGGACGCCGCTGAGGAGGGATGACACAGAGGCACATGTGGGTCGGCAATCAGGGGCCTTACAGAGGCCTGTGTCATTGGCCTCTGGCACTATTTGTAGGAGCTTCAGCCTTCTAACTGTTGTTCCGTATATGATAGCCATCTCTCTGCGCATTCCTCTGATCTGAATTAGAAGTCTAAAATGAAATTCATTTTCTTTTCTACTTACTGTTTTTCTGATTCTGCTGTTGCAAAGACAAAAAGGATGTTACGTATATTTGTTTTTTAATAATTCCCTTAAACGAGAGACCAGGGAAGCTTTTCCGAGAATTCCTTGAGAGTCACCTTGAGGACTGATTTATCCGTCTTGGGTGGTGCCGGGAAGGCAGTAGCTGCTCGCTCAAGTTCCATGGAGTGAATGGGTGTCCCTAGTCCAGAATATCTGTAACAGGAATAGAGGTCCCCATCAGCCTAAAGCGGTGTGAATGCCATTCAATACATAGGCATTTAGCTTCGAGGGTCAGACACCCCACCCTTTTATTGCTACCATCCTAACCAGCACCTGCCTCTGATTCTGAGAAATGCCATGGTATATTGGAAAGATCATGAAATTTTGAGCCAGAAAATTAGAGTTTGAATTTTGAAATGACCACTCATTATCTATGGGAGCTTAGGAGAATTATTTAGTTTTTCTGAACTCCCCTTTTTCATCACAAAACAGAGTGGCCAAAGAAAAAAGTGACAGAACGTGCTGTGTGTAGAGATTGGGGGTTAATAAATTGTTATTTTCTCCCTACTCTCCAGCGCCAATTCAAGAATTGCCGAATGACAGTGTCAGATGTGGAAGGCCATGTAAGTGGGAGGGACAAACAGAACCCAATGGATAGAATTCATACATTCATTTATTTAATGACCCAGTCATCGAATATACATCGATCTAGTGTCGTCTTGGTATTGTGCTGAGAGATGGGAATCAGAGACGAGTAAGGTGAACCCTGACACCCCATTTCCACCCCCACCCATGGAGAAAGTGAAGGGTAGATGCCTCTTGGTGGTGCCATGAGCCAAGCTCAGAGGCACTGGTGCTGAGCAGAGTCAAGGCCAAAACAAGACTAAAGTGCCGGGGTCATTAGTACTGGTCAGCCCCTCGAAGCCAGCACTGGGATCCAGGCCCCTCTGTGTCCTGGTGACAATGCAGGACCACTGTTTTACCGGCAGAGACAAGTAAGTTTCCCAGGATGAAAGCAGCTTCATACACCCTAGCATGTTGAGTAGACTGCAGAAATGGCTGAGACTTCCCACTCTTCTGCATATCGGTTTTCTTTTCTTTTTTTCTTTTTTTGATTTTTAATTTTGAAGATGTGGGGTACAACTCAGGCG
>NW_007247388.1:0-2589 GCF_000164805.1 Carlito syrichta
GGGGAGGCCCAGGAGCCGGGGGAGGGGCCGGGGAGCCAGGAATGCGCGGGCGGGAGGGGTCTGGAGGGGGCAGCTCAGCCCTGCAGCCCGCGGGGGACCACCCAGCAGGGTCCCCGGCCCAGAGCCAGGCCTTGACTGCTCACCGGGCTGTGCCACGTGCTGGGCGGGGGTCTGGGCTGCCTCCTCCCTGAGGCCCATCAGGCCCGAGGGCCCCAGGGTCTGACAGCGGAGATCCTGGATGCTCTCCTGGGGAGTCAAGGAGGCTGGCAGGCTGTGAGGGCATCCCCAGAGCAGCTGTCTGCTGGAACAGAAGGAACCCAGGATCTAGGTCCGGTCTGATTCAAATCCAAACTGCTCCAATTTCTGTCTTTGTGGCTTGGAGTCTTCAGTTTCCTCATCGGCCAGATGCCTGTTACTCAGCCTGCCAGGTGAGGTGGGAGGATTTCACGAGCAGGAATACATATCAGGCCTAAATCAGAAGCTCAACAGACGAATCTCTTTTGCCTCACGTTGAGGAAGGACCTCGGCCAGCGGGCCTGAGCTCAGCTAGGGGATGAAGCCGGCACCCCCCAGTGGCATCAGGCCAGATTCTGGTCCCAGAGGATCCTGGGTCTCTGCGTGTCTAGCTGCATCCGCATGGTGGGCCCAGCAGTTGCAGCTGGCAGAGAGGAAAGAGAAGCTGGAGGAGGGGGGGGCTCCTCGGGGTTCAGGAACATGGTTAGCTGTTGAGGAACTCCTATGTAGGGGCAGGAATGGGGTTTGATCCATGGGGACAGGGTGGTCACAAATGGCTCAGTGACACAACCCCTGGGTCTGCTGGCTCACATCCCAGCAGTTTTGGTTAGGGAAACCCAGGCCTGGGCACCAGCTGAGGATAGGGCAGCTGCTGCTGGGAATGACCCCAGCAGAGGATAAGCCAGGGATGTCTCTGTCCAGAGACATCCCTTACTACTATCTGGGTCCTCTACAGAAGGGAGGGCTTGGGGGTCAGCCCATGCAGAGAGACAAAGAACGGTCCCATCTGGGGGTGGGGGCAGCCCTAAAGCGCTAACTGAATGCCTGCAGTTTCAGAAGGGAGGGGTGCCTTGGGGAGTGTATGTGTAGGCAGAGCTGCTACACCAGACAGGGCCAGAGATGCTGCAAGGACCAACAGGAAGAGGGTGAAAGAGAAGCAAAAAAATCGTACTCTCTGGGGGAGGAGGGGCAGGAGGACACTGGAGCCTCGCAGGGGAAGCGGAAGGAGCAGAGGAGGGCAAGCAGGGCCTGATCTTGGAGGAACAGGAAGACAGGATGATGGGGCACCTGGCTTGGCTGCTGGGGTGACTGACACATGTTGGAGATCTGCATCTGATGGTTACAGATGCAGGGTGGAGGACAGAACAGAGAGGCTGAGGGGCTGCTGGCCTCTCCCTCGACCTCAGGCCGCCCCTGCCCCTCTGTGCCACAGGGCCCTGCCCTGCGCTTCCTGATAAAGAGAATGGGAATGCATCTTTTACACCACGAGTGCACTCTGCTCTGGGATGGGTCAAGTTCAAAACCAGCACCATCCCACCCACCCTCTTCAAGGTTCTTCTAGCTCCCAGCCCCAAGCCCCACCCACCAAGGATGGGAGGAGCCCTGATGGGACCTTGGGGTTGGAAAATCATTCTGCAAGGAATGCCCTGGCCTGACACAGGGGTCCCACTGGGCCTGAGGCAAGCCTCCAGGGAAACCCAGGCTGTTTCTGGACTTCAGAGCCCCTGCTAGATTCACCAGGTTGTCTGCCTGGTGGCAGGAGAGAGGACAGTGGCCTCTTCCACCCTGTCCATGAGCTGGTTTTGTCTCCAGCCCAGCTTCCTGTGAGCTGGGGGCTGGGGTCTCAGAACGCCTAGCACTTCTAGCGTGGATGGAAGTAGGGGACTGGGGCTCTGCCCTGCTTTGATTGTGCATCTGGGTCAACAGGTGGAGCTCTGCCCAGAGGGCCATTGTAGTGTCACCAGCTCCCCAGGGAGGAGGCTGCTGGCACAGGGCCTCTCCAGCGTGGTCCTCTGCATTCTCTTCTGCCCCTGCCCCCAGCCCTCGAAGACAGTGTGGTAGGCGTTGGGGAGGGCCTTCCCCACAGCCCCCACGCGAGGCTCACTGCTCCCCGCGGACCCAGCCACCAGCCCCAGCCCCTGACTGGAGCCTCTCACACTTCCACCTCTCCAGTGGCCCTGCCCCCTCCTGGCACTTCGGCAACAAAGCAGCTCCGCCTCTCCGCCCCCACCTGCAACTCCTCGGGCCCCTGCACCGCGCCCCTCCCCTCACCCCCCCCCCCCAAGTAACAGCTCCGGCTCTGGGGCACAGGCTGGGGAGAGGGGATAGAGGGGCTTGACAGCTCAGGCCGCAGGGAGCTGGGGGTCTTCCCCGCAAACGGCTGATTGAGCAAGTAATTCCTGGTCTAGCCCCTACTGTCCCCTCCAGATGCTTGCAAGCCACCACTTGTTCACGTACTGCACATTTATTGAGCGCCTATTATGCCTCGAGGGCCTTCCAAGCCAGCGCACCAGAGACGGCTCTGGGGAGGGGGCACAGCACGCCGCGCCTCGCCTGGGGGCGGGTGGTCTCGCC
>NW_007247388.1:3065-3413 GCF_000164805.1 Carlito syrichta
GCGGTCGCGACCCGCTCTCCGCGCCAAGCGAAATGCTGAAAAGCGACGTTGGCCTGGGGGGGAGGGAGGGGACGCCGAGGGAGAAAAGCGGGGAAGGAGGGGAGGGAAATGGCCCGCAGCCACCTCCGACCAAAGAGTTTGGCAAGAAACGGTTTGGGGAGGGATGTGGGAGATGGCTTCCATGACCCGCGCTTGGCACTGCGCCCGTCCGGCTTGGGCGAGAAGCGCGCAGTTGCGGTGACCCGGATAGGAAGCGGCCTCACGCGCGGGCTCAGGGGGTCCCCGGCTCCCTGCGCGCGGCCCTCCACCAGCGCTGCCGCCGAGCGCGCCGGCACAGGCAGGCGGCGG
>NW_007247388.1:3433-10667 GCF_000164805.1 Carlito syrichta
AGGGCCCCGGCCCAGCCGGCGCCGCGGGCAGAGGCAGTCCCCACTAGTGTCCGGACCTACCATGTCAGAGCCGACTGGCCTCGCACGCGGTGACGCCATCAGGGACGCCAGGGATTTAGCTACCTCCTCCTGGTTTTGACGGGGAATCGGGGTGGGTGGGCATTAATCCGGAGGTGGTGGAGGAGTTTGCCTTTCCTGCCCTGGACCCCTTGTGTTGGGGCCTACCCAGGAACCCACCACCAAAGCTATCCAGGGCACCCTCTGGCTTCAGGACACCACCAGTGTCCTGGATTGGCTAAAGATAGGTGGATCAGAGTCAGTGACCTCTGGGTTTCTATCTGGGCCCCACCAGGGGTGGATGTGGACAGTGCCCCTGCCTTCCTGGGGCAAACATCCAGGATTGGTGGACAATAAACCAATTGAGCCAGTCTGGGTAGAGACTATCTTATGGAAACTGACACTGGGGTGTACAGCAGCCGGGCAGTGGTGGGATTAGGAATCTTGCAGATCACAGCACCTGGGCATTAGCCCTGCAGGCAGCAGTGACATGGCCTGCTGACCAGGAAAAGGCAGGGTGCTCCTGGGTGGTGGATGGAACTGTTCTGTCCCTGGAGGGGTTCCTCCATGCAGTGGGAACCGAGAACTCTGATTTCTGATTTTGGTCTCTGTCATCTGGTTCCCAGCAGCCCCCAACCCTGTGTCAGAGTCTGTTTCTGGCCTGTGGGACTGCCAGATCCTTTGAGTTAAGACCTCCTGCTGGGAGCAGGAAGCCATCTCAGAGCTGCTTCACCATTGCCTAGCTTGTTCCTTTATCCCTGCAACACTTCTGGCACTCGAAGAAGACCCAGCTTTCTCCAGGTGTTACCTGACTCCTGTCCTGCCCACAGAGACCTGGACGCCTTGGGGAAGAGGCTGGCGTCGGACCCCGTGGGAGCTGTCCCTTCCCATATCGTGACCAGAGCTGTCCACATAAAGCTCAGCTCTGAGGACTGCTTTGGGTGCAGAGGAGCTTCAGAAGTTCATTTAAACAACACAGACTCCATGGCCCTGTGCTTCACACACACCATCTCATCAATCTTCATGCTAGTCTTGTGGGATAATACCCACTATTGCCCAGGATGACAATGGGGACAGACCTAGGGAACTAAGGCTCAGTCCTTAGGACTCTTGCTGAAAGTCTCACTGTAGGAAACACATCATGGTGTAAACCCAAGTCATGGCTGCAGAGGCCACAACCCTTTCTTTCCTTCCTGGGGAAGCAATGGCTTCTCCGCCTCTTGGGGATGACAGTGAAGAGCTAAAGGGCTTTTTCCCTGGTGGAAGCTCAGTGTGAATAGAGGATCCTGCACCTGCCATAGCAGCACTGCCAGGACAGGGAGCTGGGCATGGCCACTGGGAGAGCGTAGGGAGCAGAGCTGTGATAGCCATGGGCAGAGAGAGTGACCAGCCATTCTCCAATATGGCTTATAGCTTTTCGTGTCCTCGGATGAGTACGGCTCTAGGCATGGGGGAGGGAGTCTCAGGTATGCAAATGCCCACCTTGTGTGGCCTTGCCCCTTCCTTTATACAAAAGTGATATTTATGTTCTTGATAAATACACTTGATCTTTTTTCCAGCATAATAAATATCAAACAATGACATACTTGATAAATAAAATTATAAACAAACAACAGACTCCACCAAGTCCCACACCCTGGTATGGTTTAAATAGACATTCTTCCTAACGTAGCTTTAATGTCACACAAGCAGCTCTTAGATTGACAGCGAGGAAACAAGTAGGCAAGGAGGGCTTCCCACGGGCACCTGGGCTCCAGGAGTCTTGGGAGGCCGACAGCAGCTCTGACCAACAGGTTAAGCAGTCTTGAAAAGGCCAGGGAGCCCACTCGCTCTACTTCAGAAACCCAGGTTTCCCAGGGAGCACCCAGAGCCATGGCACCAGGGAAGAGCCCCTCAGTGCCCACTCACTGAACTCTGACCAGGGAGTAGGGAACACTCCAACAGGCTCAACTGAGCCCCAGGGTCCTGAGGCCTGGGCAGCGGTGGGAGGGGCTCAGTCTGCAGGGTCATCCCGCAGGATGGTGAGGAAGCGCTCACCTCCCTCACAGAGCAGGCTGTGCACAGCCCGGCACAGCACCAGCCAGGGTGGCCCCTGCGGCTCCTGGGTGCTCATCAGGGGGAGCAGTTCAGCCATTAGGACCTGGGGGGCAGGGCAGAACCAAGGTCTCAGGGGGCCCAGGTGGCATGGCAGTCCCGGGACTGGCTTCGAGATGCCCATGCTCCTGCCCATCCCTCTGAAGCTCCACGCTCCACTTCCGCTCCCTGCTACCGTCCCAGGACCGTGTCCAGAACATGCATTTCCCAACCCACACACAGGCCGGGGGCTGACACCCCAGCCTCCCGGGTCCTGGAGGGCAAAGCATAGTCAAGCCCCGATTCCCAGGCCCTCCTCTTCCTGAGGCTGAGTCCTCTCCATGGCTGACAACCCCCCCCAGGACACAGTTGCCTACCCCCACCTCCTAGTCCAGAAGCACCTTCTCCAGGTGAATCTGCTGGTCCAGCATGGCCACCCGCAGCCTGAGGGCTGCCAGCGTCTGCAGCTCCTGGGTGCTGGAGTAGGCAAGCAGCAGGGGGCTCCACGAGGGGCCTGCTCCACTGCCACAGGGCACCAAGGCTCTGGGGGGCATCCCCACAGGACACGATCTCCGCGGCAGTTCCACCTCTGCTGTGTTGACGGAAGGATGTGGCCTCATGGGGTGGTGGCCATGCCCCAGGCCCAGTGTCTCCCCCGGGTAGCACCTGATTCTTCAGACACCCTCTTCTCACCCTCCCCTCGCCTTGCTGCTAGTGGAGCAAGGGTAGGCTTTCAGAATGGCCCAGTGTGTGACAGTGCATGATGGGCCTGGGCTCACTGAGGCAGGGGGTCCTTGTGGCATCTCCCTACCTCTTGGATTTCTTCACTGTGCTTATGTAAAACTTTTTTGAGACTGACTTTGCTTTTGACAAATCATATATCTTCACTTTTTTTTTTGAGTCAGAGTCTCTCTCTGTCACCCAGGCTGAAGTGCAGTGGCACACTCATGGCCACTGCAGCCTCAACCTGCTGGGCTCAGGCAATCCTTCCGCCTCAGCCTTCTAAGTAGCTGAAACTACAGGCATCCACTACCATGCCCGGCTTATTTTCTGATTTATTGTAGAGATGAGGTCTTACCAAGTTGCCCAGGCTGGTCTCGAAGCCAGGGGCTCAGGCAATCACTTGCCTCGGCCTCCCAAAGTGCTGGGATTATAGGCTGAGCCCCCAAGTCTGGCCTATCTTCACTCTTAAAACTTCAAGTAATTGAAAAATACAAAAAAGAAGCTCTATTGTCTGTGAAAAGCTACCTGTTGCAATCCCAAGTGAGTCATCTCCCAGTATCTGATTCTCACATGCTACTTTTTCAATAACTGGATAAATAAGTAAACTGCTCAGAGTGAGGCGGTTCTGTTTGTTGGAGCAGTGGGGTTGTAGAGCTGACCTGAGGAAGAGGGAAGGCTGGCTGGCCCCATAGGACAACTGAGAATGTGGCATGCTAGGGAGTCGTGGAAGGGTCAGCTCCACCTCCCTGAGGTTTTGGGGGCTGGGTATGCAGGTTGTGAAAGCCATCCTATGTCTGGTCCCTAGGCTGCTGATCCTTCCTGAAGGCCCAGGTAAGGCTGGGGAAAGTATCATGACCCTGGTCTGGGGGCAGGGTGGGGGCGGGCCTCACCTGCACGCAGCCTCTGCAGCCTGTGGAGACACTGCACAACAATGGCCTGCAGCCCCTCCAGGGTGAGCAGGGAGTAGTATTCCTGCATCCAGTTCGTGGGGGCTGTGCAAGAGTCAGGGAGGGCAGAGGGGGTCCAGAGGGTCACCTTCCTCCTCATCCCCTCCTGAGACCCACATTGGAGACAACTGACCTGCTGAGAGTTCCTTCCTCACACGCAGTCTCAGCAGCAAGCAGGCTTTCTGCAGGCGTGCCATCTCCACCTCGACCTCTGCAGCACTGAGCCCAGCGCCAGTCCCGCCTGACTGGATACAGGTCAGGAAAACTCTTCTATGTCCAGGCTCCTCTCCCCTCCCCTTCCACTAAGAAAGGTCTGGAGAGGCCCTGTCTATCCTATACTAGCCCCTTCCTGGGGCTGCTCCTCCAATCTGACAGGTTTAGAGTCAGAAGATGCCCCAGACTGTTGCAAACCCAAAAAGGATACAGTGGTCTGCATTTTCTGGAGGAACTGGGTCTTGGCAGCTGCGGTGGCATTTGTGGAATCACTGGTCTGTGTAGAGTTCAGCTGGGCCCACAGGCTGGAATGTACACACAGGTGCCCCAGAAACCAGAGAGGAACACAGCTTTTCTAGACAGACCAGTTGGGCCTTGGGAGGTAGGCCGGGGCCAGGGTAGGGGCCCTAGGCTGGGTGTCTGGCTCTGTTGTATGCCAGGAGAGGCCTCGGGGAACTGAGAGGACACTGACAAGGACAAGAGGACAGAGCTGACCAGCTCTGAGAGTGTTAAGAAAGTATTCAAGGCCGGGCTCGGTGGCTCAGCCTGTAATCCCAATGCTTTGGGAGGCCAAGGTGAGTGGATTGCCTGAGCCCACGGGTTCAAGACCTGCCTGGGCAACTTGGCAAGACCTCATCTCTACAATAAATAAAAAATTAGCCGGGTGTGATAGCGCATGCCCGTAGTTCCAGCTACTTGGAAGGCTGAGGTGGAATGATCGCCTGAGCCCAGCAGGTCGAGGCTGCAGTGGCCGTGAGCAGCCATTGCACTCCAGTCTGGGTGACAGAGTGAGACTCCAACAACAACAACAAAAAGAAAGTATTCAAGACAGGAGGGAGAAGCTGGAAGCACCTGGAAACTATGACAGCTGGTAAGAGACGTAGGTGCCTGCTTGGTAACAGGTATAGTGGGAATACTTGAGAGGTGCCATCTTGTTTAACCCTTACAACACCTCCATAAAGCTGGTACTATTCTCACCACCACCAAAGAGAAGACAAATTAGAACTTGGAGACACCAAGTGTCTTGTTCAAGTCTTGCAGCTTGTGACGGGTTGAGCTGGGGGTCCTTCAAAGCCCCAAGTATAAGGCAGCTACAGCAGCCTAGCTGGGAAAACTCTTCTAACATCCAGTGACCCCACCCAGCAAAGAAAACAGAGAGACCTGCTGGAGAGTCTCTCCTGCATGCCCCCAAGCTGGTGATGCCTTCCTGGCCTCCCTCTACCCCCACCCCACCAAAAGACCCAGCCTCACCGGGCATTCTGGGAGGCTAATTTTCTGAAGGCCACGGGCAGCTGCAGCAGGTGCCTGTCAGAGAAGCCAGCATTCAGAGGAGCTTCCCCTCACCCTGGGGGTGCAAGTCCCGTTGCCTGTACAGAGCCTAATCAGGGATGAGGCTTCTCATTGCCCTCTTTGCCCACTCAAGTCTCAGAGCAGCTCTTTGGATGGGGATTCCAGAATGATCATGGGAGCCAGCTCAGCTCAGCCCAGCAATTCCCCGGCAGAGAAGAACAAATCCAATGATCAGAGCCAGGCCCTCCAGAGCCCACCTGGAACCCCTGGGCTGGATGGATAAGGGGACAGCTATCAATCTGGGAACTGTCACACGGTTGCTCCACTGTGCCCATTTCAGAGCATGGGCTTCAGGGGTGCACTTCAGGGATCCAGAAGCCATATCTTGCTCAATGCCCTGCCCTCCCTGTCACCCCAAATCCCAGACTCCTGTTGCTGGCCAGGGTCTGAGCAGGTAGAGATGGCAGTTCCTCTGATGAGGGTCTGAAAAGCTTACCCCTTCTCCTTGAGTGTGAAGGCTTTCAGGGCCTGAGGAGTAGCTGATGGGGCCATTTGCTGGTCCTTGAGGTCTTGTCTAGGCCTGGCAGCTTCGGCTAGCCCTACACGCTTCCTGACTCCCACTGACAGGAGCCTGTGCTCAGGATGGCCCTTGGCAGGAAATGTGGTCTGGCGGGTGCCCTTGGTGTTTCTTGTCTCGCGTGAATGGCTGCCAGCCTGGCCTGGGACCCGGGGTAGGGCAGAGGCTGTCATGCCAGGAGAGGTGGCAATGGACTCAGATTTCAGGCTGGAGGTCTTGTCTCTTTCTCTAGCCTTAGAGATGCCTTTTCGCACTCCTACAGCCTTCTCCAGTGCCTGGGTCAGAAGCTCTAGCTCCTTGAGGTCTTCAGGGCTATGTGTGCATGCTGTGAAAGTCAAGAATCATACAGGGGTCCATCCCCACTGTCTCCCAGAGGGGGTCCCTCCTAAATGCATGCCAAAATACAGGCCAGGGGCAGAACCTGGAGAAGGTGGGTGGCTGAAATTTACCTGGAGACGGGTCCCCTTCATTAGTTTCTGTCTCCGGATGTGGCTCCAGAGTCGGGGTCCGGGCTGGTTCCCTACGAAGACACGGGAGGCCATGGCACGGCCAGGAGGTAGGGCCGCGGCCCAAACAGACCCCATGGAGCCGCCTAGGCCCGCAGCAATTCCCCAGTCTCAGGGCAAGGAGGGGAGGGGCACTGATAACGTGCAACTCGGAAGTGGGTGGCTGTGCCCAGCTTCCCAGCGCCGAAGGCTCTGTGCAGGATTCTGAGGGCGCAAGGGTGGCCTGGCCAGGGGTCGCGGGGTCCGCGTACCAGGCCCGCAGCAGCCGATGAGAGATGCGCAAGCTCTTCTCCAGCTGCAGCTGTCGCTCTGAGCAGGCGTCCAGGGCGTCCCGCAGCTCGGCCACCAGCCTGTGGGGGACGCACTGGCGGCTCAGCACCTTGGTCTGCCTCGGGACCCGCGCCCACCCGACCGCCCCTTCTCCCTGTCTTCCTCTGCGCGGGCCTCACCGGCGAGAGCAGCCTGCTGGCAGCATGAAGACAGCGGATACTCCTTGCAATTTGCCGCCGCCGGAAAGTCCCGCCCCTTCCGGAACATAAGACCGTCCCTTTCCGGCCTTGTTACCCAATCCTGATCCCAGAGCTCAGGGCCCGCCCCACGGCGCCCGTTTTCCCCCTCACGGCCCCGCCCCAGCCACCCGGCCCCGCCCACGTTCCGACCCCCCGGAGGTCTGGGTGAGACTCTCCGCAGGAGCTGGACCCGAGGCCGCTGGGAAAGGGACCTACGGTGACTCTCAGGCTTCTGATTTGAATAACTGGGGAGATGGTGGCGCCGTTCCCGCACTCCTCGCAGACACCTGTGACAGCTTACTAGTCGGCTTCATGTCTTTTTTTTTTTTTTTTTTTTTT
>NW_007247388.1:11426-36509 GCF_000164805.1 Carlito syrichta
AGACACCAGCTCAAAAAAAAAAAAAAAAGGAAGGGATGAGCTGCCTTGCTGACCCCAGGGTTACCCAGCACAGGGTCCGGCACACAGAGGAAGAAAGTCACTGGAGGAGGTGAGGATGATTCGTGTTAGAAAGTGTTAACACATGAGGTGATGACATCCAGGGAGGTGTCAGGTGAACAAGGATGAAGCTCACCTGGGCAAGGTGGCCCAAGGTGGAGCAGTGTATACATGGATAGGGAGAGGTGAGCGGCGGGTGATGGAGTCCAGAGTATTGCCAGAGGTCGAGGAACAGCAGTACAGTGTCACAGGAGGCTGTCTCAGGAGTACGCCATGGGCCACGCATTGCTGCCAAGGCCTATGTAAGTAGCCATAGCATGGGGAGAGGACAGGGCCTTCAGTGATGCAGGGAACACCTGGGAGAGGATGGTGGGGACAGACACTGGCTGGGTGGGAGTGAGGAGGGTAGCAGCGCCCAATGTAGTTGGAGATAATAAGAATAAGCACATTCATGAGACCAGCCTGGGCAACTCAGTGAGACCTTGTCTCTACCACAAATCACAAAAATTAGCCGGGCGGGGTAGCATGCATCTGTAGTTCCATCTACTTGGAAAGCTGAGGTGGAAGGATCGCCTAAGCCCAGCAGGTCGAGGCTGAGGTGGCCGTGAGTGTGCCACTGCACTCCAGCCTGGGCCACAGAGTGAGACTCTGACTCAAAAATAAATAAATAAATCTCAGGATAGCTGCAGGGAAGACAGACTTGTGTTGGGGGGTTGTTACTTAAAGATGGGAGAGGCGAGCCCATTTCGTAGTTAATAGGAAGGAGCCAGGCAGAGAAGAGGAAGGGGACTGGGACCCAGGCGGAGCGGGCTCCTCTGCAGCAGTGGGGAAGGCCAATGGCTGCCCTACCTCCCATATTTTTCTGTGACATAGGAGGGGCGGGGGAAAGGCTTCAGTCAGCACTTAGGAGATGCAGGGAGATCCCACAGCAGTCAGGTGGTGCCACGTCCCTAGAGGTCTGGTGGTGATATCCTTGCCTGGCTCCCTCCTGAGGCAGAGCGGGGGCTTGGTCCCTAGGGTTGGAGCTAGGGCCAGAGGCTGCTGGGGATGTTTCCCCTGGAGTGGTATTCTCCTTCAGGTACAGGCTGGAAAAAAGCAGGAAATTGAGTGCATCCAGAAGGTGGGATGCTGACAAAGGAGCCCACGGACAAGGGGTTGAGGCAGTTAAGGGATGCACATCACTCACTTGCCACTATCCTCATCACATTTAATCCTCACAACACCCCTGTGAGGTAGGTATCATCACCCCATCTTACATATGAGGAAACTAAGGCTCACACATGCCCAGGGCACACAGTTGACAGGACAGGTCTACAATTCCAATATCTGGGATCTCCTCACCCCAACCATGCCCCACCCAGGGTGGTCAGAATTCTCTTACAGTAGTAAAAAGACAGCTGCCACAGGACATCAACACACTACAAGCACACATCTCTAATCCCTGTATTTCTGGTTCAAGAGTGTTTGGGAAACACTCCGGGCTAAGTGGTTCTCTCTTACATTTCTGGAGGAAACAAAAGTGTATCGCAGTGGAGTATGTCAGTGGGTAACGCCACCAGGAGAGAGGCCATGTCAAGGGCCCAGATTGCAGGTGCTAGGTGGTTGGCTCCAAGGCTCTCTTTTCATGGAGCTGAGTCTCCATGGCTGGCACAAGAGGGCGGGGGCACTGCCTTCTCCCCATGGCACCCACAACAGATCCACAGTTGAGATCAAGCAGGGGCAAGGCCTCTGGGTTTCTTTGTTCTTCTTAGTCACCTCAGATGTTACAAATGACTTAACATTTTTTGGCTAACCTCTCCAGGAAAGGTCTTTTTGCATAAAGAGTGTCAGGACAGCATTGAGGGGCTGGAGTCTGATTTTTTTTCAGTTGAGCCTAAATAATGTTGGGAATCTGTTGTTTTGGAATTTAATACTCTCTATTTTACATTTTTCTTGTTTTCATCATGAAAGAAGGAAGTCTAGAAATAAAGACCAGAACAGAATGGCCCAGAACTTCAGTACAAAGATGTTCATGCAGATACTTTGCTGGGACACAGACAAACTATTCCAGGAAGAGGGACAGAGTTCTGAGATGAGCAGAGTGCCAGAAGGACAGAGCCCACGGTCAAGACAGTCCATGTTGTCACGCTGTGTGGTCCATGCTGATGTGCAGGGGCATGGGTTTCCTTGCCATGAAAGCCACCATCCAGAAGGGAGTGGCCATGCAAGGTCAAGGGGGACAAAAGGACGGTGGTGGGCTCAGAGCTGCCAGTTGTCCACTGGAGCCTCAAACCAGAGAGATGCAGGCTGGGGCTCAAGTGGTACCAGGCTACATGGGCTCTATGTATTCTGAGCATGAAGCAGTCAGCTCCTGGCTTCCACGGAGTTGGGAAGACCAGAACACACATGGGCTTATGTTTCCAGAGACAGTGAGAGATGGGAGGGGACAGAGAGAGATGGGAGGGGACAGAGACAGCTTTCGCATGGTGTGGCATAACTGCTTTGAAGCTAAACTTTCCAAAGAGAAGAACTGGAGCTTTTCATTCTGACTTAGACATTCTGACAGCTTGCATGGGACTCCCCTGGAGAAGCTTGGTAGCCAAAAGCAACATTCTCCTGCTCTCTGTGCGACAGCCACCTGGAGCCTCCACAGCATGCATCTGCAGTGCCCCCCAGCCCTCCCGAGTAAACATTCACTGCGGCAAACACGCTGACACTCACAGCTTCAGAAAGCCCAAGTTCATGTCTTCTTCCTCCTCTTTCTCACTGTGCATGGACAGGCTTTTCCTCTTTACCTGTTGCTGGGGAACATTGCTCTCCAGGGGACTTGGGGGACGACACTGTGAACACGATTTCTTGGCCTGATGGTGGCAGGGCTGTGTGTTTGAGTTGCTGCCCAGGGACAACCCTGAGGTAGGTCGGGACGGGCCCCCTGAGCCATCCATGGAGCTTGTGGGACTTGCACTGCTGATGGAGGAGTACCCTGAGGTCGTGATATCCTTGCCTGGCTCCCTCCTGAGGCAGAGCGGGGGCTTGGGCCCTGGGGTTGGAGGTATCTGGGCGTTCAGCACCAGGCCGTGTGGGTCCTGGTGTCCCTCGTCCTCCAGGCAGGCTTCCTCATCACTTGATTCCTGGCAGGAGTGTTGTTCTGGGTCCAGGTAGACCACGGTGACATCGAGGATGCCACTGGGAGCTGTCACTGCAGAAATGTTGGGGGAAGGTCACACCACAGCCCAGCACCAAGGGAGACCCCCTCCCCGCCATCAGGTCCCTGGCAGCCCAGACCAAATATCCTCCACCTTGCCACAGTCCCCTCTGTTGCTTTCCTTTGGGTAAGAAGCTGTGGGTGACATGCCTCTGTTGAGCTTGGAGGAGTGCCCACTGTGACTCTGAGGACGGTGAAGAAAGACAACAAACTGGCCACTTTAATTCCGAGTGGACACTAAAGCAAGCAACTGGAAAACTGACACTCGCCCAAACTGACTTCCTGGGGAGGGTATGGGGGAGGGGACCCCTGCCTGCGGGTGTGCATGGGGCACAGATCTCAGCAGGGAACTTGGCAGGGGGGCCTGTATACCATGTGAGCACATCGCAAACAACATTCTAGGAAGGTCTGATTATGGACTCCAGACAGTGTCTCTAGCTCCTGGGTCTTGATGAGGTCCTACCAACACAGACCCAGCTGGAGCTGGAGAGGTTTGGCCTAAATCCACTCCTTCCTGTGGTGTTTCAAGGGCTTTTCTACAGGGGAGGAGCTGGCCTTTCCCAGCCCTCTGCACACCCTCCTCCTCAAAGTGCTGGGCACGGGGCCAGATGCCAGGAGGCCCTCGGGGTGAGCCACCGTCTGCACAACCTCACACTCACCATCACCCTCCTTCTCGCCTTCGCTCTCCTGGTCACCCTCATAGCCAGAGCAGCAGTCCAGGCTCCAGTCCAGGAAGCTGCCCAGCAGTGTCTCCTCCTGGCTGGACAGCTCTGCGGTGGGGGTGGTGACAAAGCTGCCCCTGTTCTCCTGGAGGCTGTTCTCCCGCTTCCTGCAAGGTTGAGAGGAGCCCAGCGAACCATGGTCACAGGCGGCAGTGTCAGGAGGCCCAGCCTGGTCCTCTGCACCCCCCTAACCCCTGTCCACCCTGGTCCCCAGGTTCAGTACTGTGTGTTCGTGAAAGTTCTGCTAAGTAGAAAACATCAATGAAGCCAGAACAGGTTTAAGCCCTGGAGGTCAGGGCCTAGCCAGATGGAGGAAGGGTGACTCAGGTACAATCAGGCCCGTCTAGTCGTGAACCCTGGCCCTCCATGGTCAGTTGTGGGACCTGGGCCAACCACTTAGAGCCCCCTGGAACCTGGCAGAAGGAAGATGGCACTTTCCAGAGTGTTGATTAAATAAGGTACAGGCAGTGCTCGGCATGGGCCTGAGTCTGGGAGAAGTTGCTATAACAGGTGAGCCTTTCTGCTTCCTGACCCTAGGGCAGGCAGGGGCGGGGAAAATAGAACCACCCTACCGTTACCTGTGGGGCCCTCTCTCCTAGAAGACTTGTCAGGGCTGTGGAGGGCCTCTGGGAAGCAACTTTAACACAGGCTGGGCACACGGCTGGGCCCAGGGACCCCCACCTCCTGGAGCAGATGTGTGTATGTGTATGTGTGTATGTGGTAGACAGCCCTGTCCCTGGATATTCAGAATGCTGTCTGTAGAGTAAGGTGTAAATGGTGGCCCTATCAGGAGGGGCCCAAGTCTCCTGCATTTAGCACAGTGGAAGATGCAGTCATACTTCTCAGGAGGCAGGAGCAGCAGGGAATTAGGCTGTTTCTGTACCTACTGCTTCCTCAGGGATTTGCAAGAGTTGATGGTCCACTGCTACGGGCCCACTCCCCACAGAACACTCAAGGAGGTAGCATGGCCTGGTCCCATATTGTGACAGGGACCACCCACTCACCAAGTGCCTCAGGAAGCTCATGGGTACACACGGCACTAAGAAGTCACAGAAGCAGTGCCAGCAACATCAAGAGGGCTCTGCTTATCTGGGCTTTGCAGGATTAATAGGAGTTCTCCAGGTGGGTGAGGTGGAGAGGGGGAGTTATCCCAGGACACGGAGATAGGAGACAGGGCAAAAGGCAGACATGGGTGGTGAGGGAGGAGACAAGGGAGTGGCGCTGAGGATGCTGAATGGGAGTGACAGCAATAATGTGGGACAGAACGGCCTAGGACGGCACATGATGGACATGGGCCAGGCCAGAGGCTCAACTGTGTTCAAGATCACCTTCCTTCAAAGGGAGCCAGGTTAGACAAAGAGAGGTAGCAGCCTCTGAGAAAGGAGCACGGGGCTGGAGGCTGAGGTGGAGCCAGGCTGAGGCCAGACTGCCTGGCTCACTCGTAGCTGCAATTCATGTGGGGTCTGCTGCTTCTCCCCGAGGAGCCCAGAAGCCTCGCCCTCCATTCATGAGGGCTTCAGGCTGGCACATGGACCAACATCCACTGCAGCCTTGACACAGGCCTTGCTCACCGTTTGGTCCTTCTTCCAGAGGGAGAGCTGAGGAAGGCGTGGATCTCCCCTGTGCTGAGGAAGGACGGCGGGTCTGGGCTCTCCTGTTTTACTCCTAACGCTGCACACAACTGGCTGTAGCTTAGCACCTGAGGGAACGCCAGAGTCAGCGGGGTGGAGAGGCACTGAGCGGGAGGCCCATCCTCACCCAGCGAGATGCCCAGGTGACCAGGGAGGGGAGGCACCTCTTCCTTTGGCCATCCCCACTCCGGTACCCCAGTGAGATGCCCAGGTAACCAGGGAAGGGGAGGCACCTCTTCCTGGCTGATTTCTTCATAGCGCTTGTCCTCAAATCGCTGCTTTACAGCCATCAGTGAGACTTGCCTATAGTCCTTGGGGGTGTCATCGTGGAAGCTGGAAACGGACATGTAGGGTGGACACGTGAGGGACTCCACCCCATTTAGCCTCAACTCACTGAAGTGGGAAGGGACAGCATGCTTTCAAAACAGCCCGGGGTGAGAATGCAACATGGCACAGTCACTATGGAAAATAGTCTGGCAGTTCCTAAAGTGGTTAAACATAGAACTACCCCAGGACCCAGCAATTCTCCTCAGGTATAGACCCAAGAGACATGAAAACCTACGTTCACACAGAAATCTGTACAAGATTGTTCAAAGTAGAATTATTCACAATAGCCAAAAGGCGGACACAGTACAAATGTCCCCCAGTGGATGGGTAGATAAACAAAATGTAGTCTAGCCACACTATGGAATATTACTCAGCCATAAAAAAAGGAATGAAGCACTGACACATACTACAACACGGATGGACCTTGAAGACATGCTAAATGAAAGAAGCTTGGCACAAAAGAATGCATATTGCATGATTCTGTTCACATAAAATGTCCAGAATAGGCAAATCCATAGAGACTGAAAGCAGATTAGTGGTTTTGTCTAGGGCTAAGGAAGTTGGGAGAATTGGAGGGTATGGGATTTCTTGTGTGGGTACTGAAAATTTTCTAAATTTGATTGTTGTGATGTCTCTGTGAATATACTAAAATAAACTCTGTGAATATACTAAAAGCCTGTTTTTGTTTTTGTTTTTGAGTGAAAGTCTCAATGTTGTCCAGGTCATGCTCATGGCCATCACTGCCTCAACCTGCTGGGCTCAGGCGAGCCTTCCACCTCAGCCTTCCAAGTAGCTGGAACTACAGGCATGTGCCACCACACCCGGCTTATTTTTTTATTTATTGTAGAGATGAGGTCTTGCCAAGGCACCCAGGCTGATCTTGAACTGTGGGCTGAGGCAATCCTCTTGCCTCTGCCTCCCAAAATGCTGGGATTACAAGTGTGAGCCACCGTGCTGGGCCGAAAAGCCTGCTAAGTCGTATAGTTAAAGGAAATTTAGTATGTAAAAAAAATGTTTCCAATTTATCTGGACTGAAAAAAAAACTTCTTCAGGGGAAAAAGAATAAACAGCCCAACAACTTCTGGTAGCCAGTGTCAGATGACAATTTGTGCTCCTATTATGATCAAAAGTGGGGCTGGATACACACTGCCCCTTTGATTATCACCCTCATTCCTTATCCAGCAGGTATAGGGTCCAGCACTGCAAAAGAAAACAGTGTGGGTAAAAGCCATGCCAAATTGTGGGAGATGCTGGCAGGTTTCCATGCTGGAGCACAGCCGGGAGGGAAAGAAACAGCAAATGGGCAGGAGCAGGGGCTGGTCAAAGGGATTGAGAGAACTCTGGAGGGTGCTGCTCTTATTCTGAAGTTGGAGAGGGAGGTCCTGGGTTGGCATTAGCGGAAGGGATATGCTCAGGGGTAGCTGCCATGGTATTCCAGGTTCAGCCAGGGGAGGTCAGAGAGGACCAGACGCCAAGATGTGTGAGTGTGTGAGGAAACTGCATCAGACCTGAGGGTCATCAGCCTGCAGGATGGAGAAGCAGAAACAGACTGGCCGAGGCCTCTGCTATGGTGACCGGCCTCGTCCACCACAACTGGCTTAGTCATGCTGCCTCAGGCTCGGATCAGAGGTCAAGGTTAAGATGTGGTCTGAGCCGGGCTCGGTGGCTCAGCCTGTAATGCTGCACCTTTGGGAGGCTGAGGTGAGTGGACTGCCTGAGACTGCGGGTTCGAGACCTACCTGGGCAGCGAGACCTCATTTCTACAATAAATCAAAAAATCAGCCGGGCGTGGTAGTACATGCCTGTAATTCCGGTTACTTGGAAGGCTGAGGCGGAAGGATCGCCAGAGCCCAGCAGGTCGAGGCTGCGGTGGCCGGGAGTGGCCACTGCATTCCAGTCTGGGCGACAGAGTGAGACTCCAACTCAAAAAAAAAAAAGATGTTATCTGAATCTTGGAAGTGGTTATGTCTCCCAGGGAGAGTCTGAGGAGTGGCAGAAGACCAGAATTACCTGGCCTCTTGGGGTTGAGAGACCAACACTGAGGCCACATGGCCTGGAGAGGGACACCGAGGTACCCCAGGGAGGAAGGGGTTGGCACACTGTGGGCTGGAGAAAGGTCCGGGGGATTTGGCCAGGGGAGGTCACGGTGGGAGGCCAGGGAGACAGGCACCGAGAAGTGGGAGGCACAAGTCTGTGCAGAAGCTGAGGAGGGAAGAGATGGCCAAGGGGGCTGCAAGCTCAGCCCATGTGTGTCCTCTGCGCCCCTCCTCATCCTGACTTTCTACTCACAGCCACCAGCCTGGGCTGGTCTGCTCTAAGGCCCTAGTATGGCTTTCCTCTTTGCCTGGGACCCAGATGCCACCCCGCTCCATCTCGTCTGCCTATGCCTGCTTTCTTTCTCTCCTGCTCTGGCACTACTTGACACCCGTATTCATCTCTGTTGTCCTGGCCTCTACCCAGTGCCTGGTCCATGGCAGGGGCCCCATGAACTGCTTGTAATGAACCAACACAGGCTGACAGAAGCCACCCAGGAGGGTGAAGGTGCTCAGATGGGGTGAGGGCTAGAGCAGGCACAGGGGCAGGTGGCAGGAAGCCCAGCCAGGGGTGGGATGGGGCACAGAGAAGCACGATGGGCTTGGGTGGTGAGGGGCCCCTCGCCTGATGGCTCCATCTTCTCAATGAGACAGAGGTTCTGTCTACCCCAGCAGCAACCTCAGAGGCAGCAGCCTATTGCCAGAAAAGGGAAAGCAGTACATATTTCCAGCTCTGTCATGTGGTCTCGCTGCAACCATGACACTCAGCCCTTGTAGCCCACAAGTAGTCACAGAAAAGATGGAAACCAAGGAGTGTGCCAATAAAACCTCACTTATGGAAACAGGTGGTGGGCCACATTTGGCCCAGGGGCCTCTGTGCCCACGCCTGAGCGAGACAATTTGTCCTATGCTGAAATTACCACGAGTCAGGGAGATGGCCTCATTTTTTCTACCATGTTCTGCTGCCTATGGAATGAGGTGTGGGTCAGGAGGAACTGCTGAACACATCATATGTGAAAAAAGTGTGAAACGGGAAATGCAGCCCTGGAGTTGTAACACGCCAGCTCTGAGGAAGGCGTCTTGCAAGAAACCCACTGTGGGGAGATGTGTGTGTGTTGACTGACAGTGTCATAGGAGGAAGTCAATGCCCTCAATGGCACTCCGTCCTACCCACTCTGGCCAAGTCTGGTCAGAGAACTCACTTCCTTTATACACTCACCATTTTTTATGAAGGCTCAGGACACATGGCAGGAGGTCTTCGTAGGAGAAGCCGGTGAGGTCCCACAGCTGAGTGGTCCAGGATTGTGCTGAGAAGGAAAGCAGATCAGGGATGCAGGGGCTGTTGTGACAGAAGTCCTGCCACTACTGCCCCACAACTCTGGCAGTTCTGGTATGGAGCTTCCTGAAGCTCAGGGTTGGAATTCTCTTAAAATGGCTTTTAAAAGACTCCACATAGAGAGCACGCACAATCGCGGTCAGAAATCTGGGAAACATTTAAGTGAGAGCTGTCTCTTTCCTTACCACCCACCCCACCAACCCCCACAGAGAACTAACCCTCCAGTGCATTCCCTTCTCCAAGATAGATGGACACAGGTTTTTACTCCCAACATCCCCCTTCTACTGGAGCATTTCCCCTGATACCAGGAATCCCCCAGGGAAGGGCCACTTCTTACTCTGCCCATGTGTCAACCTGGCCAGGAGCAGGGCTGCAGCAGCCAGGCGGGCCGGGGCATAGGTAGACAAGCTAGTGTGCAGCAGGGAGAGTTCACAGAGGAAGCTGCACAGGTGCTGGGTTCTTGGTGCCACGGGGACCAGCGTCAGCAGAACCTCCTTGTAATCAACCACAGTGGGGACCTAGGTAGACAGGAGGCAGGCATGGGATCTTAGCACTCAGAGGGTCCCTCCAAACCATGCAGTGTCATGCTGTGGCATGGGTCAGCACAAGGTCTGGCCTGGATGACATTCACACAGATGCCCTAATTCAGGGCCCCAGGGTGTACGATGATGTGACGTAGCCACAGCCTCTTGCTCTGTGGCTTTGGGCATGGCAGAGACAGCTGCCCTCTGGGTGTACGAGATCCTTCCAGAGTGGGACAGCTGGATGCCCACTGCTCCTCCTGTCCCTCTCATGCCCTCCAACACAGTGACAACTGTGATTAACAAGGGCAAAAAAACCACCACTTACTCGAATCTTCCCTTCCAGGGCAGAGACGATCTCGCCCATCATTCTCACTAGGTCCTCATACTTGTACGTGTTGTCCGTGAGCCACACAGCCTCTCGGATCGTCAGGATCTCTTTACTGATGAACCTGGAACATTGAGAAGGGGTCTCAGCATGGAGCCCACTTGCTGAGGCGGAAGTGGGGCTTAGGAGGCCTGGGGCTCTTGAAGGTTTCAAGGTAAGCAGGGAGTGACGGCTTTAGCTTTGGTGACAAAACAAGGTTACACAATGGACCCAGCTGCCTATAGCCAATGAGGGGAATAAAAAGGGGAGGCCGAGGTGGGAGGATCGCTTGAGACCAGGAGGTCAAGACCAGCCTCAGTAACATAGCAAGATATAATCTCTACAAAAATAAAAGACATAGCCAGGCAAGTTGACACACATCTGTAGTCCCAGCTACTCAGGAGGCTGAGGCAGGAGGATCCCTTGAGCCTACAAGTCAGAGCCTGCAGTGAGCTATGATCATGCCACTGCATTCCATGCATTCTAGAACCCTGGGCGACAGAGTAAGACCTAGTCTCTAAAACAACAACAACAAAGGGAAGGAGGTCAGAAGGTACTGGATAGAGGAATTAGAGCTACAAGGCAGAGACAGAGTTAGAGTGGCAGGGCCAGCCAGGCACAGCGGCTCAAGCCTGTAATCTCAGCACTTTGGGAAGTGGAGGTGAGAAGACTGCCTGAGTCCAGGGGTTCGAGACCAGCCTGGGCAACTTGGCAAGACTTCATCTCTACAATAAATTAAAAAATTTGCCAAGCATGGTGGTGCACGCCTGAAGTTCCAGCTACTTGGAAGGCTAAGGCAGAGGGATCCTCTGAGCCCAGGATCCTCTCAGCAAACAGTCCCTGAAGGTGCCTTTCCCTTGGACTAGGACCATTCTATTTGCTGCTCTGTCCTGAGAACTCTGCAGTTTTTATATTAGCTTGACAAGGGGGACAGGAACACAGGGACCACATCTGCAGGCACAAGACTGCAGATGCCAAAAAGATGAGATGCAAGCTGGCCCTGTGCTGGAGACCAAGATGGCCAGTGTGGAGCAGGACATGTACTGCTCTAAGAGCTCGGGTGGGGGCATCTCAGCCTTTTGTTTGAGTCAAGGTCTCACTCTGTCACCTAGGCTGGGGTGCAGAGGCTCAAAGCTGCCTCGAACTCGTGGGCTTGGGTAATCCTTCCACCTCAGTCTCCCAAGTAGCTGGGACTACAAGCACACGTCACCATGCCAGGCTAATTTTTATTTTTTTGCAGGGACAGTGTCTTGCTATGTTGCCCAGGCTGGTCTTGAACTCCTGGCCTCAAACAATTCTCCCATCTGAGCCTCCCAAGGTGTTAGGATTACCGGCATGAGCCACTGCACCTGGCCTAAAACCATTTTTCCTAAAGATAGTGTCAGACTTTATTCAAGGGCACGGTCTCTGCCGAGGCATCTGTAGGGGATGTGAGACCCTCTAACTCCAGGATAGTTGGTAACTCCGGTGACAAGACTTGAGAACTCGACCTCAGAGAGGTACAGCAACTGTGACTGTGCCTGCTAGAGTGATGCCACACTCTGGGCCCTAAGACTACATGCCAGGACAAGCTGCCTGGACATAGGCGTCCTGCAGAGTGGCCACCTACACACTCAGCTCCACACTCCATGGTCTAACCAGGTGGGTGGGACACATACAATTTATGTCAGTCAAGAACGAGCGACAGACACGTAAAGTACGGGTGCCCCAAGAGCCTGGGAAAGGCCAGCACATCCCTGCTCTCCAGGTCACAGGGAAATTCTCACCGGGTGCAGATGACCATACAGGCAATGCCTAGCAGTTGGAGTCTGTACCGGGGCACCAGTCTCCTCCGCAGGTACCGGTCCACACATTCCACAGTTAGGTGAAGGCACAGGCTCGTGAAGTCCTTCATGGTGGCGACTTCCACCAGCCAGTCGATCAGAATGTACCTGTGGAAAGAGCACCACCCCTGAAAACGAGGGCATGTGTTCTCAAAGTGTCCCTGTCTCCAATTTCTGCCTGGGCCTGGCTGGGCCAACCAAATGAACTGGCTATTAGCGGAACTGTTGGCGGAACCCAGGCTGGAGACACCATGTTGCAGGAAGCTGGGGAGCCCTGTGGGTCCCAGCCCCCAAAGCATGCCCCACGTCCCTCGACTGTTCCTGGGAGGCTGCTGGGCTCACACTGCTCTGCACTCGGCCTCCCTTCCCAGGCCCACACGTTCCCAGTGCTCCCAAATGCAAGCACTTTGGGGTTTCATCTTAGCACAAAGTGAAGTCAGCCCTCAGTTTCTCACGGCACAGGATGAACCCTGACCCTCAGGGCCTGCAGGTAGTGGGGAAGGTAGGTTGTGCACTAGGGCTGGGGTTGGACCACAGGCCCCAGGTCAACAGAAAAGTCACTCAAAGGTAGACAGAACTTTGATTCTTCTGCAAACCTGAACTCCCCTGTGGGACAGCTCACTCATCTGGGTCACTGCTCACAGTGCTCTGCAACGGAGCAGAATCAGGCCCCCAGCTAAAGCAAGAGCCACCAGGCCCATGCATGGAGCTCTCATCTTCACTTACCCAGAAACCTGCTTGACTGTTAGAGGGGTGACAGACAAGGTCTCAGTCCACAAGGGGGCTGAGGAGAAGGGGAGGAGCAGATAAGCCTCTATTTTCCTCCAGAATGAAGAGCATGCAAGGCTCAAGTGTTTAAGGTTTAAACTGGACACTACTGTGAACAGACTAGAAAGCGCCCTGAAGCAGATGGATATAACAAGCTTAATGATCTGATTTCTAAAATAGACTAAATAGGCCAATGTTTTTGTTTGCCTGTTTGTTTTTTGAGTCATAGTTTCACTTTGTCGCCCAGGCTGGAGTGCAGTGGCATGCTCATGGAACACTGCAGCTTTGATCTGCTGGGCTCAGGTGACCTGTCCGCCTCAGCCTTCCAGGTAGCTGGAGTTATAGGCATGTGCCACCACGCTCAGCTAATTTTTTTATTTATTGTAGAGATAAGTTCTCTCCAAGTTGTCCACGCTGGTCTCAAACCCCTGGGCTCAGACAATCCTCTCGTCTCCGCCTCCCAAAGTGCAGGCTTTATACACACTGTTACTGTGCCCAGCCAAAATAGACCAATGAGTCAATGAATTGTAGACTTTAAATTGGTTAAACTTATGTAAAAATAGATAACCTACACACATAAAATGAATAGCAACAGTAAAAAGCAAAAAAAAACAAAAACAAAAAAGCAGACAGACTAAGAGGGTTAGAAGGTATTATCAAGGCTGGGCGCAGTGGCTCATGTCTATAATCCCAGCAGTTTGGGAGGCCGAGGTGAGAGGATTGCCTGAGCCTGCAGGTTCGAGACCAGTCTGGACAACTTGGCGAGACCTCATCTCTACAATAAATCAAAAAATAAGCCGGGCATGGTGGCGCGTGCCGGTAGTTCCAGCTACTTAGAAGGCTGAGGCAGAAGGATCGTTTGAGCCCAGCAGGTTATGGCTGCGGTGGTTGGGAGCGTGCCTCTGCCCTCCAGCCTGGGTGACAGAGTGAGACTCCAACTCAAAAAAGGTGTTATTAGCATATTCCTTCCAACAGAAAGCAGGAAGGGCTGAAAGGGAAGGATATAGGGTGGGACTGCCACTCCACAGGCATAGGACACAGAAGCACTCCAGCTGGGTGCCATTTAACATGGGGGTAATGGGGTCAGCCTCCCTGAGGCTGTGTGTGTGAGTGAATGTGTGAGTGACAGATCAAGCCTCTGGGGTGGGGGGAACGATCACTTTTATTTATTTAAAATTTTGAGCCGAGGCGAGTGGATTGCCTGAGCCCATGGGCTCGAGACCAGTCCAGGCAACTTGGTGAGACCTCGTCTCTACAATAAAAAAAAAAAAAAAAAAAAAAATTGCCGGGCATGGTAGCACACATGCCTGTAGTTCCGGCTACTTGGAAGATTGACGCCGGGGTGGCTATGAGCATGCCACTGCACTCCAGCCTGGGCAACAGAGTGAGACTCCAACTCAAAAAAAAATCTTTTTGTTTCTTTTTCTTTATTTGATCATTTTCTAAATCTGTGAACATTTACTGAGCACTTGAGTACTTACTATGTGCTTGGTATTGTTTGCTGGAAGGGTAGCCAGAGGCTGCCCATTGTAAATCCAAATTGTATCATGTGTAAGCTTGAGGAATTAGTCACATTTTCCATTTTACTCTTTAACGTGTTCTGTGACCTAGTGTAAAAGCTGGTTATCTCCAAACCTCAGAGGAAAATGGACCCACAGGAAGATGCAGGTCACAATGGAGTGTCACAGCAGCTGTCCCAGAGAGCAGGGCTCCGCAGGGCTCCCGACGGCCACTGACTTCCACACAACACCCTGATGCTTGCAAAGACGGGTCATAGAGAAGACTGTGTTTTGGCTTCAGATATGAATTCTACCGTTTTAGAAAGACGCTTAAAGCAGTTCAACACATTCTGTGGCACAAGAAAAGAAAACTGGAGAGACTGGAAGAGGGTATTTTCTTCCTCAAAATCCTGGATAACTTAGGTATTACTGGTTTTAGAAAGCATGTGTACACGCAAGCACACACACACAAAAATGAGGGAGCTGGTGGGTTGATTACAGAATATCACACTGCCCCGTGACAGGGGATTTAGGTTAAGCAGAAACAGTCCCCTTTGCCCGAAGGTTGGCTGTCACTCTGCCAGCTGATCAGAAGCTCTGGCTCACATGCCTCACCTCATTGTATCGTTGAGTCCCTTCTGCACAGAGAAGACCTGCTGCTTACTGACGGCTTGGGAAGCCTGGAATAGCTGGCAGACTATCTCAGTGGAGGTTTTTGCTTCTAGTCCAAGCTGGTTTCCATTTGCACAGGCTTTGGCTAATGACAGCTGAGGAAGGAAAGACCATGAAAATGAGAAAGAGGCAGCAGCCATTCTGGGACTTTCCATTTCCAAAGCAAAGGTCCATCCAGGTAGAAAACATCTATTTATATACTTTCTAAGTAACCCTTCTCAACATTCTGGAACAAGTATGGCTAACATTTTTAACTCTTCTTCTTTTTTGAATAAATAGCCTAGGCAACATGGTGAGACGTCATCTCTACAAAAAATTATCTGGGCATGGTGGTTCATGTCTGTAGTCTCAGCTATTTGGGAGGTTGAGGTGGGAGGGTCACCTGAGCCCAGGTGGTTAAGGATGTGGGTGATCTATGATCATGCCATTGCACTTCAGCCTGGGTGACAGAGTAAGACTCTGACTCTAAAAAAAAATAAAAAATAGTGAGACCCTGATAGAAGTTGAAAGCCTTAGTAGATTCTCAAGTAAGAGGGAATAAATTCAACTAGTTAAAACCTGCTGGGCTCAGGCGATCCTACCACCTCAGCCTTTCAAGTAGCCGGAACTACAGGCGCACAGTACCATGCCCAGATAATTTCTTGATACATTGTAGAGACAAGGTCTCACCAAGTTGTCCAGGTTGATCTTGAACCCCTGGGCTCAGGTAATCCTCTCTCCATGGCCTCCTAAAGTGCTGAGATTACAGGCTTGAGCCACCACACCCGGCCCTCACTATTCTAACTGATTACCCTGAACTTCTAATAGAACTACATTGTTATATTTCTTGTAAATTTACTGACGTCTTCTCAGACATGGACCCCATGATATTCTGACACATCTGGCTAGACCATCTACTGGTTTGTGATTTCTTCCCTAGTGTTTGAGCATGGATGACACTCTGCTACCCACTTGGCAGGGCAACAACAATGAGTTTCTCCCCACTTGGCAAAAGGGGGCTTTCTTTGGTTTGTTTTAATGAAAGACTTCTTTACAGCAGCAAGGGGAGAGAGTATAGTGAACAACTACTACAAATCCTGGACTTTCTGGTTCTAGCACAGATGACTTGGTGAGCAAATCACATGACAGGCAAGGGGCTAGCAAGCACTGGAGAGCGTGCCACATACCCCTCTGCTCTCAAACAGCCTCAAGTTTCATTGTCAAGATAAGTTTGACTTATAGCACTATTTTCATGAGTGGTGTGAATTCTGACTGTAGGTGTAGCCCATAAGCACTTAAAGATGAGAAGGCTGGCTGCTTTAGAGGCAAGGGAGGATGGCAGAGAGAGTGAAGCATTTCCAGGCTCTTCACCCTGTGCACCCAAGAGTTAAACTCCTTTACGATCTGGCTCTAGTGCTAGACAGATCTTTTTTTTTTTTTTAAGTCAGAGTCTCACTCTGTTGCCCAGGCTGGAGTGCAGTGACACGCTCGATGGCCACCACAGCCTCGACCTACTGGGCTCAAGTGACCCTTCTGCCTCAGCCTTCCAAATAGCTGGAACCACAGGCATGTGCCACCACGCCCAGCTAATTTTTTTTTTTTAATTTATTGTAGAGACAAGGTCTCACCATGTTGCTCAGGCTGGTCTAGAACCCCTAAGCTCAGGCAAGCCTCTTGCCTACGCCTCCCAAAACGCTGGGATTACAGGCTTGAGCCACATGCCCAATCCTAGACGGATCTTATTGTATCCCACAGTCCCGACTTCCAGTGTCAGAGCCCAGGAAGTCTTGCACCAAGGTTAAAAAAGGCCAGCCCCCCATGTCATCCTGCTCCCCACATCACTCCAGTCTCCCATGTTACCTGTGCTTCCCAGCAGCCTTTGGCAGCATAGTCCCTGAGTTTCCGGAAGCTGTGGAGGCATCGTCCAGGATCTGACATCTGTCAATGAAAAATCACTGTTTTTTTTCCTGAGTCAGGGCCTCACTCTGTTGCCCAGGTTGGAGTGCAGTGGCATCATAGCTCACTACAGTCAGGCTCCTGGGCTTAGGCAAGCAACTCGTTCTCCTCAGCCTCCCAAGTAGCTGGGACTACAGGCATATGCCACCACACTAGACTAATTTTTAAATTTTTTTATAGAGATGAGGTCTCACTATGTTTCCCAGGCTGGTATTGAACTCCTGGGCTCAAGCAATATTCCCACCTTGACCTCCCAGGGTGCTGGGATTATAGGTGTGAGCCACCATGCCCGGCCTACTGCGTCGTTATATGGTTGTATGCAAGTTCTTCTTGGGAAACCTTAGCACCAAAGCCCAGAAGGTCCCTGACTATCTAGCTCTCTATCTTTTATGCCCCAAATGATGGTGTCATTTTTGGGGGCACCAACAGCTGCTGGCTGACCAGTGGCTCCCAGGACTGAAAGGCCAGGAGCTGTAAGAGGATCCTCCCTTTTGCTGATGGAACCTCATCCAAGGGCCAGTTTAGAGACCATGCCTTCGGCCAATGTCATTCCTCCTCTCCCCAACTAGGTCCACTCACATCTGTACTCCTTTCACTTTCCCAAAGAAGGTACGAGCTGGTCAGACATCCCTGATTAGCGGACTCTTCAAACAGGTCATGGGCCTGCTGCTTCTTATCTTCATCCTGGAATAAGTTCAAGCACAGTTGATTTTTTTTTTAAGAGACTGGGTCTTGCTCTCTCACTCAGGATGGAGTACAGTGGCATGATCACAGCTCACTGCAGCCTCAAGCTTTTGAGCTCATGCGATCCTCCTGCTTTGGCCTCCCGAGTAGCTAGCTGAGACTATAGGCAAGTGCCACTATGCTTGGCTGATTTTTTTTTTTTTTTTGAATTGGAGTCTCTCTCTGATGCCCAGGATGGGGTGCAGTGGCATGCTCACGGCCACTGCAGCCTCGACCTGCTGGGCTTAGGTGATCCTTCCACCTCAGCCTTCCAAGTGGCTGGAACTACAGGCATGTGCCATCATGCTCAGCTAATTTTTGTTGATTTATTGTAGAGATGAGATTTCGCCAAGTTGCCCAGGCTGGTCTCGAACCCGTGGGCTCAGGCAATCCTCTCACCTTGGTTTCCCAATGTGCTGGGATTATAGGCTTGAGCCACCGCGCCTGGCCTTGGCTGATTTTTTAATTTTTTTTTTGTAGAGACAGGGTCTTGCTGTGTTGCCCAGGCTGGTCTCAAACTCCTGGGCTTTCAAAGTACTAGGATTACAGGTATAAGCCACCACACCCAGTCACAGTTGATTCTTACTCCTTATTTAACAGTAGATTATTCTACTAACCATTCTCTTCCCTCTCCACACTCCTAAATAATCACACGCACGCCTCTTGTATTTGATAGCATGAATTAACTAAATCAGAGTGGAAATGACTTTTCTAAAGATATACCATTCGACAACTAATGAGGAGTGTGAACTCAGAGCTGGGGCTGCAGAGGCCTTTCTTTCCTCTGGGATGAGGTTTGTGTTTGGGCTGGGCCTGTGGGATCCCCAGCTTGGTTTTGAGCCACTCAAGGGCCTGTTCTTCACACCTGCTGCCAAAGGAACCACCCTGAACTGCCTGGACAGTGCCAGAGGCTCTTGGAACTTTTCCTCTCAGCATTCCTCTCTGATGCTTTCGCCATGCTGGTTACTAGAAGCCACTACTGTTTCTAAATTTGCTGCAAAAGGGGTTCACTCATCACAAAGCACACTGGGACATCAAGAGTAGAAAGTTCTGTGTGAATGGCAGGAGAGGACCACCATAGCAGAGCTGTTAGACAAGTAAGCTGGCACCATTTGTTCAGTTGCTCCTGCAATCTACATGGCAATTCTCACTATCATCCAGGAGCCAAGCCATAGAACTCAGTCTCACATGTAGTAAGGGTGGAGCCAGGATCTGAGCGTGTGGCCTGGGTCACATACCACCTAGCTCTAAGAGGCCCCTCCTGGCAGGACTTGGCTTTTGCTTTGGGCCCCAGACACCCAATTTTTTTTTTGAGTCAGAGTCTCACTCTGTCACCCAGGCTAGAGGGTAGTGGCATGCTCACGGTCACTGTAGTCTCAAACTGCTGGATTCAGGCGATCCTTCCACCTCAGCCTTTCAAGTAGCTGGAACTATAGGTGTGCGCCACCATGCCAGGTTAATTTTTTAATTTATTATAGAGATGAGATCTCACCATGTTGCCCAGGCTGATCTCGAACCCATGGGCTCAGGCAACCTGCTACTCTTCATGTACTTCCTGGATATCAGCCAGCGATATTTCTAGCAGTGCCAAGTCCAAGTGTAGTGAACAACGCACTCACCTCAAAAAGACTTAGCACTCTGCCCAAGCAATGCAGTATGGATGCTCTGTGACTCTTTAAAAAAGAGAGAGAAAGTGTGATTACCAGCAGAGAGAACTGCCAGGGAGCTGCCCTTCCCCAGTCTATGTGTCCTCGGTCAGTGCTCATGGTCCTGCTATCTGGCCTCCTGCCCTGCAGAGGACCACTCCTCGATTTTAGTCTTCAGCTCTAACTACTGTACACAGCCTCAGGCCTTGTGTTTCTAGCTGTCAGCACATCTCCCCAGAGCCCTGCAGTCCACCCTGGTTCTACAGCCTCCTTTTCTCCTACCAGGTCTCCCATATCTGCACTCTCAATTTTCTGCTCCTCCACTTCCCTCTGGTTCCTGACTTCCCATGGTCACCAGGGCCTACCCTCAGGGTTTGTCTGTGACCCAGGGTCCAGCAGGTAGACTCACAGGTGCTGCCCTCTCACCAGGACTCACTCTCTGCAGCTGGCACTCTGCCCTGAGGCTCTCGTGAACCACGGCCTTGCAGCAGCTTCCAGACACTGACCACGGTGGGCGGATGAAGAGCCAGATGAAGGGTGCGGCACCCATGTTCAGGCGCTCAGCGAGACTGAAGAAGCAAGAGGCCTTCAGGCCATTTACTTCTGCACGGGCCTCGTCAGACACAGACACTGTGGGATGGACAGAGCAGAATCCTGGGATATCTCTCAGGGATGAAAAGTGGAAAGTTCTCCACAGTCTTTTCTGGAAAGTCTAAAACCTTAAGGCCACCACAGTGCAAAATTGCTGGTGTTTTAGAGGACAAGGGCCCTCCAGGATAGCGGCTTCTTCCTCTTCTACCCCTACTTTGTTAAGGTCTAGAATGGGCAGGTTTTGATGCCCCTGCTAGGGTCTTCCCAGAAGCCCAGATTCTGAAGGTCAGGGGAAGGAGTGCCCCATAGAGGCTTCATGCCCCAACCTCCCTCCAGCTGGGAAACACGGCCTGCCCCTGCTAATGAGTCTGGGGTGGAGGTTCTTTTGGGGACAAGAATGTTCTAAAATTAGACAGTGGCAATGGTTGCACACTGAATGTACTAAAAACCATGGAATCACACACTTTAGATGGATGAATTGTATGGTGTGTGAATTATGTCTGCAAAGTGCTCTGGAAGGGAGGGAGATGGCAGGACCTCGGCTCTTCTAAGCCTGGAGGAAGGGTGACCTCATAGTCTCTCGGTCGCAACAATCCTGTCAGTTGGCCAAGGGCAGGGACTACCTCCTAGCAAGACACCAGATCTTTTAGAAGTAGGAACACATAATGGGCTACACCCATCTTTATGTGTTTTGGGAGTTGATATTAGACCATGGGTTCAACCTTTGGGGTGCTAAGCAGAAAAGCAGGAATTAGTAGAAGGAAAGGCTGCATGAGGCTCATTCAAGGAGCACCCGGTCTTTGGGGAAGAAGGAATCCAGGCACCAGGCCAGTTCTGACCTGCTTGTACCTGCTTCATACCTGTGTTACTGACACCCTGTGGAATTAGGCAGTTGACCTCTGCCCCAGAGTTCCACAGAGGATGGCCAAGGAGAGGAACTGACGTGTATCCATGGGCTTCAGTGATAACTGGACAGAGGGCAGGATCCAAGTAGCCCCCTCCTGAGTCTCTAGCTCAGACCCATGCTTTGTCAACCAAAATTATAGGGTTTGCTAAAAAAAGAGGTGACTCTGCATAACCTACAGTCAGAACATGACCAATGAGTCCCTCAGCAGGATACATCTGGGCATAAGTTCCTGAGCAGGGACAGGAAGGCAGACCATCAGATATGGCAAGAACAGCAGCTGAACTGCTAACACCGGGAGTGTCTGTCGACAGGGTCAAAGGCTCATGCTTATCTAAAGGGTAATCACCCAAGTGGGATGAGGACTTACGGCCTTCATTGTAGAGGTAGGCTATGCCCAGCTTCACAGCAGCTTCAAAATTTCCCTTTTCAGCAGCCCTAAAACATTAGGAACATAAAACATCACACTATTTGATGCCACAAAAGTTATGAAGCACACAGCACTCGAATACAGTATCTATTTTCTGAATAGAAACTTTTTGTAAAGAAATATAGCCAAATACGAATTATCTATCACATGCTATGACACAGGTGATCCTTGAAAACATCAGGACCCATGAAAGAAGCCAGTCATAAAAGGTCACATATTATATGATTCCATATGAAATGTTCAGAATAGGCAAAACCACAGAGATAGAAAACTGATTAGGAGTTGCCAAGGGTTTCAGGAATTGTGGAGTGACTACTAATGAGTACAGAGTTCTTTCTTTGAATAATGATAATGTCCTCAAAATAGAGAGTGGTGACGTTTGCACAACTCTGAATATACTAAGAACCAATGAGCATATGGGTGAATTGTATGGTGTGTATGATTATGTCTCAATAAGAAATACATACATTTTATCAAGAAGCAGCTCAAACGTGGACAAGGCAACATGGCCGTCCTACACTTGTTGGCCATCTTTCTGGATTTCTGGCAACTCAGGTGAATGAGGGCCAGAGTGAACCCCAGTCAGGAAAATCCCCTTCCAAACTGTGGGTTTCTTAGTTTGTTAAATGAAGAAGTCCAAGCTGAGTCTGGTCCCAGGAGCGGCCTGCCTAGGACCATCTGCACACCCGGACGGTGGACTGGTTGGGGGCCTACAGGTCCCAGGCCTGGGGTGGGATCAGCCAGGGAGTGAAAAGCTGTAGGACTGAAATCACATGGCTTTGACCAAAGGAAAAGAAGGTTGAGTGAAGTTTCCACAGGAAAGTGACTTGCATAGGGTCATGTGGGAATGGGTCATAGCCCAAGGGCGACCCTCTGGAGGCATAGTAGGCCTGAGTCAGTGGTATAGAGAGGATGACCGATGACACAGCCTGCTGAAAGTCGTGTTGCTCAGTAGGTGAGGTCTACAGTCCCAGTCACTTGCCAGGGGATGAAGCAATGCCATGGGACACAGCAGCAGGGTAGCAGGAAAATTGTTACTGAACCAGGTCTTGGGACACGGGCTGGTATACCAGGAGGCCCAAAAGCAGGAGAAAACTGAGCTGTTCAAGGGAGCAAAGATACCTTTCAAAAAGCTTCAGGTTCTTTGGAGAAGGCCACAGCTCCTGGAAACTGGCACATGCCCACACACTGGCATGGTTGTCCACCAGGTACTTCAGGTGGGAATGCACCTACAGAACAATGGAAGCCAGGGGTACATTACTGAGGGATCACCTGTAAGCCCCATTCCTGAAGGTTTTTGAAGACAGGACATAGACATAGGGTGGTCTCCTGTCTTTCTCCTGATCCCAAGTAGCAAAGGACACCAGTCTCTGTGTATAAAAGTAATAGTTGCTTTGAATAGAGAAAAGAGCCTAGAAACGAGTTTCTCTGAGGTTCTAAAGGGGGTTGGGGGACAATGGTCCTAGAAGGGAGAAACAAGCACCCAGGTTGAGAAAGCGGTGCCAACACTTCTGCAGAGGTATATGCCAGCAAGGGTTGGGGAAACTCAACCTAAATGGGGGAAAACAGGGCAGGGCAGAAATCTGCTTTGTGCTTCTCGACCTGGAACCTGCTAGTGGGAGCGTGGCCTAAGGTCACAGCAACTTGAAGGAAAGACTGACACCCGTGATGGCTGCCTCTGGTAGGACAGGAGCCTGTGCCCTGGGCAGATATAGGGCCAGCACTCTGAGCACAGGTAAGCATTTTAGGTGCTAAAGTTTCCACTGCCACTGGAAATTCAGCACTCCAGGGCCTTCATAAAGTGTGTTATTCCTGCAATGGAGGTGGCTTTGGGAGTCAGGAAATGGGGTTCTTGTTGGGATTTTCCCACGAATTCACTGTATACCCTAGGTTAAGTCAAAGTGAGGCTGTAGTTCCAATATCTAGAAAATAGCTCCCAGAGTCCATTTCAGTGTTGAATGTTACATGGGATTTATTCTCAAGAATATATTTTATTATGTTAAATTCAATCTTATTTCTTAAGGGATGCAAATGTTACTGCCATAAAAGGGTACTTTCTCTGTCAACATTGCAATGAACAGAGGCTCAGTGTGCTGTTCCGATAACTGGAACAGGAGCATCGTGGAGAATCTAGTAACAATATCATTCTTTTTTCCTCTGCCCTTCTTTGTAGCCAAAGTTTAGTTCTGACATTTAAGAACACAAAGCCTTGATGGTACTGGGGCTGACATTATTTTCATCAGGGGACTTACAGCTCGGACGGCGAGGATGTCCCCAACAGAAAGCCATTTCAGGATGTGAAAGAGCACATCTTCGGGGAGATTCAAGATGGTTAGGTTTCGGGGCCTTCTTCTTATTCTTCGCTTTGTGGGATAACAGAAACACTTCGCACACCTACAGTGGACGACTTAAGAAAAAAAACCCAGAAGTCTCAATAAGCTTAAAAGGTATATCTGAAGATGATCTAATGGTTACTATCCCCTGCTCCACAAAAGAGGAACTGACTATATTTCTAGTCCTGAACAAAATAAAGGAGTAGCATTATACACATTATAGAAGACATCACCATTTGTTTAAATATTCATCAAATATTTATGGTGAATAGTAAGTATAACATAACTTGGCTATTGGGAAACTTTCTGATCTAGAGCCCCTGTGACAACCAGGAAGTAGGAAAAGTGGTCAATGCTAAGGACAGTTTTCCTGGCACTTCACTCTCAGGAAAGCCCCCTGGACCCTCATTGGATATCTTCGCTTTTTTTTGTACATATAACCAAAATGCATAATGTCCAATAAGAATCCGTGGGCTTAGAAGGCTCTGGTTTTCAAGTCCAAATTAGGAGGGTCAGCCTTGTAGAGAAGCAACAGACTTGGAGGCCAAGTCAGTCCATGTCTAAGTCTCAACCCTGCAGAGCTACCCAGTCCCTGAGTCTGTGTTCTCCACTGTAAAATGGAGAGTTGACAGCTACCCCTCAAGGCTGTTGTTCAGATCCCAACATTAACCTAGACCTACACAGATGCAGTCATTAAAAGTGAGACAAGTTCTCATCCCACCAGGCAGGCGAGCCCTACTGTGCTTCTCAGGTTCACTTTCTTCCCACAGTGGGTCTCTCTAGCTTCTACTCCAGCAATCCCCTCCTCATTCTAAGCAGATGGCTTTACCCCTTTTTCATAGAAAACTAGAAGCCCTCTGACAGAAACCTCAAAATCCTGCCTCCCTACAAGTTTACCTTGCTACCCATATTTTCTTTCAGTCCTGAAACAAAACTCCTCTCCTCTCTATCCACATGAATCCCTCCCCAGGACTTCCCTAGCGATTACCCCTTCCTCCTTCCCTTTGCCTGGGTCTTCCTGTTGGCAATTAATCAGGAGCAAAAGCCAAACTAATTCCCAAAGATTATCTGGACTTCACCGTAAAATATTCCTCATTCTCTTGCTCTAAGACAGACACTTGGGAAAGTTTAATCATCGCTATAATAGCAACTGAAATCCCTCAAAACGTGCCAACCCCGTACGATGCTTTGATACGGAGTACATCCCACTGGCCGCACTTGACAGATGGATGACCTGTCAGGTCTGGGCTGGGCCGGCGAGCATGGGGACGCCCAGGTGAACTTGCCGCAGGGGTGCGGACAAACAGGAGGCAGGTGTGAGCTGACGGGTCGCTTTATCCCTCCATACGCTCAGTAAACGCCCGATTCCGGACAAGAGAAGCCATCGTGGTTTGCGCCACAAGTAACCTGAGTCGGTGCCTTCCCGGGAACAGGGCAGGGAAACGCCGCAGCGAGGGTGGAGGCGCCTCGAGGGGGCGCGGGCACCCGCCGGGCATTTAAACTGCGCGCCCCAGGACTCAGTGGGCTGGGCGCTGAGGGCTCTCCATCCTCTGGTTAAAGGGGTCGAGCCCGCTCTCCTCA
>NW_007247388.1:36559-40689 GCF_000164805.1 Carlito syrichta
CTGCCCTTGGGGGCGCCACCGATCCCGCCCCTGTCCCGCCCTCGGCCCCGCCCTCTGCACCGCCCCGCTGACGCAGGGCGCCCACGATTGGCTACGCCAGGACGCGAATTCGAACACTGGCCGTTGATTGGTGGAGCCCACACGGCTGCTCCGCCTCCCCAGCGGGCACCAAAGTCCCGGAGTAGTGCAGCTGGAGGCCGGCAGGCAGGGACTTGGCGTTTGCTCTGACCCCGGCGGTCCGCGCCTGTGGCGTCCAATAGGCTGTGAAGGCTCGTGCGGGTGGCCGGCGGAAAGTGGGATCAGCATCCCTCGCGGACGCGGCGGTCTCGTGCGATGCTTTAAGGACATGGCCATGACTTGTCCGGTCTCCCAGGTCGACCCTGGGCCTTTGACCCGCACCCCGAGCCCGCACCGCCTTTCTTTCCGCCGCGAGCTTCAGGAAGAGAACCGTGGCCTGGTGGCCGAGCCTCTGCTGGAAGAAGATGCTGCCACCGATCGTGGTGCAGAAAAAGGAGTTCAGAGGCCGAAGTTCCGAGATCTCGAAGTTTTCCTCTGCTCTACCAGCACGTTTGGCCCTTTCTTCCCGTGAAACTGGCTCACCCGAGGCCCCTCCTCTTCCCTTGCCCCAGGACCAAATGCTGTCCCCTATCTCTCCTCATCCCCGCCTGGGAGCTCTATCTAGAAAGATGCTTTGCTGGCTGCTGCCAGCCGGGGGCAATATCCAGTTCGGCTGAGCATTGTGTTCATTCATGTGCCCATTCTACTGTCCTTCAGGAACCAACTCATATCCCACCTCTTTCATGAGACATCAGTCAAGGGAAGAAATGCAATCTCCTGGGTGTGTCTGGTGGAGGACAGGGTGGCTTTTCATGCTTACTGAACCTCTTCAGGCACTTGACCTGTGCTGGGCACACAGATTGGCCGTGGTGTGGAGGCTCCGTGCCAGTCTGGGGCAGGAGACAGAAGTAAACGATGATCACAACATGGGGCATAGGAGAGTCACAGTGCTTCCAGAGAAGGTGGAACCTGGAAGTTGGGACTATTTCCTGTCCCAGACTCAGGAACCAGGCGGAGGAGGGGCGAAGAGGAGACAGAGCTGAGCAAATTTGGAGACTGCTCCCCACATGTCCTTCATTCCCACATAAAGGGGGTGGAGTCCAGTCAGATTGGTTTGTCATCCCTTTGTCACACCTTGTGCCCATGGGTTACTGTTTCCCAGTGTGTTATTTTGTCCTCCCCTGTACGGTTATTTTGTAACCTGTCTCTCCCCAGGGTAAGAGGTGTACTTTCAGTGTTAGCTTTTGGTAGTACCTTGAAGGAATTAATAAACTAAGACCAACAATGAGCACATCAGCCACATTCATTGCTCTCACTTCCATGTGATTCTGCATCCTAGAATCTATAACAACATCCCTGGTTACTCAGTGTCCCTTTAACTCTATCTTGTTCTTTGTGTCCTAATCTCTTTCTTATTAGAGGCAAACTTCTCTTATTTTTCAGGAAACAGGCATTCTTTTGGCTGCAGGTGTAGGTTATGCGGCAGCCATGGCTGCCCCTGCCCCACCCTCTGCACTGGCAGTTGAAGTCTCTAGAATTGGATTCAGTAATGAACCACTCCTCCAGGGTGGGAGACAACCCTCTTTTCCATTGGGCTTCAGGAGAATGAGAGAACTCACTGGAAAAGTCTAGATTGTTGGGAGCTCAGGGAAGTTCCGGATGAAATGACGTGTTGGTTGAAGGTCTGGAGGTGGATGAGAAAAAAACTCAAGGGTGACAGAGTGCAGAGGAGACAGTAAGGAAAAGTGAATTAGATTGGGAGCCTGAAGAATCCCACTATTCAGAGAGAGGAAGATGAGCTGCCAAGGAGGCAGAGCAGGGTAAGGGAGAAATGAGGAGAAGCAGATGAGGTGGGCACAGGCCCACAGAAGGGCTTTTCATCACAGGGAGTAGGGGACACTGTGAAATGCCACAGAGCAGTCACCTGAAACAAGAAGCTGGTGGGTGTGGTGACCAGGGTGTGCTGATGCTGTGGTTTTGGGTGAGGGGCTGTGAGAAGTGTAGGCCTGAGGATGATGCTTTCCTGAATCTTGGCTGGAAAGGGGCAGAGAATGGCATCTGCACTACCCAGAGGAGAGCTGAGAGGCCCATGGCAAGAGGCAGGGTGGCCTCAACAGAGAAAGAAAGGTTATCTGATGGAGCAAATCTCAGAGGCAAAGAGAGAGTCCACATGACAAAGGTACACAGCCACATCCATCTGCATCCTGAGAGATGGTCGGGAGCACATGGGCCTTTGCCCAGTGGTTCTCACACTTGAGCTGCATCAGAAGCGCTTGTTCTGTTAGGGCTTGTTACAACACAAATTGCTGGGCCCTGTCCCAAGAATTCTGATTCAGTAGGTTTAGGATGGGACTCAAGAATCTACATTTCTAACAAGTTTCCAGATGATGCTGATGTTCCTGGTGGAGATCCCACTGTGAGACTGTCTCTTCCCTGTGGACTGTGGACAGTGGCTGACTGCCACCAAGTGTCAGCTTACTCACTGGGGAGCTGGGGTGTTATTCACTTCATGGGTGGATGATTTGCAGGAGCCAGAGGAGAGAATGAAGACCCATGCATCCAAATATTTAAATACTGAAAAATGGTGACTTAGGCAGCAAACTCATCATGGTTTCTTTCCTCCTATCTTCAGAAGAACAGTATTATTATAACCTGGGAGGCCAGACGTCTCTGTGAAGCTCCACTCTTAAGTGTGGTGTCATATGGGAGCCAGTTTAGCCCTGTTCTGTGGTTGCCCTCTTCTCTCTCATTTCTGGCTCTACCTGCTTGTTTGTGTGCTCATGTGTAGAAACCCTTGAGTATTCATCCAAACTCCACCCACAGTGCTGCCCATCTCAGGTCTCAGTGGCATGCAGGTGGCCTGGCCCACCCTGGGAGGACATTACACTGGACGGCAAACTATCTGGGCAGGGCATTCGGGAGAAGGAAGAATGCAGGCTTTGGGTGAGTTACACCCCTTGGCCCTGCAGACTTCTTGCCCATGAGCAAGTGCATGGCCAGGGAGTGACCCAGGACAGCCCAAGGTCCTTGAGCCTGGACCAGAGGGTGGTGTGATCAAATGGCACGATGCATGCTGAGGACTGAGCAAGAGCTGACACCTGGCCAGGTCATGGTTACTACTGTGGACACCTCCTGGCCACTGCCTTTTGAGAGGACATGCAAGATGTTCCCCAGGGGTTGCTTCCACAGCCAGGTCTCATAAGACCACATGCTACAGAGGTGGGACTCAGGGGTGTCCCCTTCCACTGCAGTGCTCCTGTGTTCTCTACCAGGCCTCTGACATAATCAGCCTTACCCTATTCTGCAGTCTGGGGGAGGGCCTTGCACTGAGCTCACTGCACTGTGAGCTTCCTCTCTATCCCTTGAAGCCCAAAGCAGGTCATGCACACCTGGGCTAACCTGGCACTGGAATGTCTTTATTACAGCAGGACAGGCTTTGAGGGAGGCTGAACAGGAGGCCAAGAGGGAGAACACGAGGCCAGCGAGGGGCCTGCTCACATTGCTTGCACTCATTGGTCTTCTCTTTGGGTGAGTGGCACAGGGCAGGTGAAGCTCAGGAAGACATCTTCTAGGGATACCCAGCTGGCTGAGTAGTCTTCCAACATGTACCTCTTCTTGACTTGCTCCAGAGTGCCAAAACCCGAGGGAAGGGAGAAGGCTGCTGCGAACAGGCAGCGTGCACACAGGGGAGGGGAGAGGACGCAATGGGGGTGGAAAGAGGGCCAGCCTCTGGGGCTGTGGCAAGGCTGCCAGGAGGCCCATCCTTCTCCGGGCTGCTCCAGAGCATACCCCACAGGACTCAGCTGCCTGTACTCTCTGGTAGAGGCCTGACTACGTCCCTGGCTTGCTGTGTGACCCTGGGCATGTGGTGCTTCCTCTTTGAGCCTTTCTCTATGAAATGAGGGGGTTGGTGTAGCCAATAGTCGAAGTCTCTTCCAGCTTAAACATCTTATGTTCTTTGAAATCTGCATGAAGCTGGGCTCGGTGGCTCAGCCTGTAATCCTGCACTTTGGGAGGCTGAAGTGAGTGAATTGCCTGAGCCTGTGGGTTCGAGACCCGCCTGGGCAACTTGG